>NC_051425.1:28758675-28778675 GCF_015228065.2 Penaeus monodon | reverse complement strand
ATAAAATGATGAAAATTTAAACAGAATTGTGTCCATATGTAAAAAAAAAAGGTAAAAAAAAAAAAACCCCAAAAAGTCAAAAGGGGGAAATTGCCTTTTGAGAGTAAACCCCAAAAATTACTTTTTTCCCGATTTTTTTGTGTTTTTGGAAATTATTAGGGTAAAAAATAATAATAATTACCGAATTGTATTAATCATGAAAAAATGATAAAAAAAATGAGAAAAAAGGATTTTTTTGAGGGAATTTGATATTTTAAATATTATCAATTATTATTATTTTATTTTTTTTTATCATTATTATTATTATTGTTATTATTATTATTATTTTTTAAATTATTATTAAAATTATCATTATTATTATTATTATCTTTTATTTTATTATCATTATTTCATTATTATTTTTATTACTTTCTTATTAGTATTATTACCCCCCCAAAAAAAATTTCCATAATTTTAATAAAAAACAAAAATAATAAGAAAAAAGTATAATAATAAATAGTCTTTTATGATTTTGTTATTAATTCAATTTTGGTTATTATTATCATTACTATTTTTTTTACTGGTAGTAAAATTTGTCATTTTGGTTGCTATTTTGTCATTCTGGTTGTCATATTGCCTTTTTAGGCTACACATTGTCATTTTGTTTGGGTTTTATCGTTATTCTGGGTTTCCAAATTTTCCCTTTTGGTTCATTCTATCATTCTGGGTTTCCATATTATGTATTTTTCCTTTTGCTCTCGCTGAAAAAACTTGGGATTAGAGATCATTTTTTTAAATTTCTGATTTTTTTTTTGATATTTTTTTCTTCGAGTTTAAATTTTTTTACATGATGTTAATCATTAAAATGAAAAAATTTTTAAATTTTTAAATTTTATTGCTTATTATTTTAAATTTAATCCCTTTGATTTTTTAGTCAAAAGCTGAAATTTCGTAATTTGGGCGATTGATATACACAATTTTCTTCCCTTAAAAATGAAAATCCCTTTTTAATTTTTTCATTACGGTTTTATTTTCCCAATCCCCAAACACAGATGATTTTTATCCGCCCGGGGGACTTAAATTTCCCTCTTAAACCCCACTATTAAGGGGAGGGTAATGATAAGGGGAATAAGATCATATTTATCATCATTTATTTTTTATTTACTATATTTTTATAATAAATTTTTTATTATATTTTTGGTTTTTTCATTCATAAATTTAATGTATTGTTATTATTGTATCTGCTTTTATTCACTTACCATTTTCAAAATTTTTTCATTATTTTTTTTTATTTTTTTTCAATTTTTGTGTTGTTTTATTTTTTGGGAATTATTTTTTTTTTTTTTTTTGCACATTGGGAACTTTCATTTTTTCAAATCTTTTGTTACTGAATTTCTCCCTTTTTTTCATCTTTTTTCTTTTTTTTCTAAAACCCTGATATTATTTCATTGTTCATTGATATTTCTTTGTTATTTTTGCAATCAATTCTCAAAATTTTTGATTTTTTTGCTTCCCTTCCACTTATTTTTAATCTTTTTTTTTATGTTTTTTAAAATTTTCCTTTTTTTTTTTTTCCCCTTTTTTTTTAATTCTTATCTTTTTTTGTCTTCATGTGTTTTTTTTTTCTTACAATTTATGTATATTATATATATATATATATATATATATAATTTTATATTTTATAATATATATAAATATAAAATATAAAATGTAAGATATAATTTTATATATATATATAAAATTAATATTTATAAAATATAAATATGTTTGTGTGGGGTTGGGGGTTTTTTAATATTTTTATTCCCTTTTATTTTTTTCTTCTTCTTATTTAATTTTTTCTCTTATTATTATTATTTTTATTAAACCCTTTTCTCTTCTTTTGTTCCATTTTCTTTGGATAGCTTCTTCCCTTTTCTTCTTCTTTTTTTTTGTCTCCCTTTTTCCCTTATTGATTTTGTCCCTTTTTTGGATCGCTTTTTTCCCTTTTGTTCCTCCTTTTTTCTTTTTCTCTTCTTTCCCCTTTTTTGCTTTGTCTTCTTTGGTCGCTTCCCCCCCCCCCTCCCCCTTTTTGTCTTCTCCTTTTTTTTTTGTCTCCTTTTTTCCCTTTTTGCTTCGTCCCTTTTTTGGATCGCTTTTCTTTCCCCTTTTTGGCTTCTCCTTTTTTTTTGTCCCCATTCTTCCCCTTTTTGCTTCGTCTTATTTTGGGTGGCTTCTTCCCCTTTTTCTGTTCTTTCCGATTCCCCCGGGTGCGCCCTCGAGCAGCGTCGTCCCTTCCAGCTAATTTGGGGGAAAACTCCGCTGGAGGAAACCCAAAGGGGGGCCTCCTTCCCGTCGAGCCTCACTTCCCCCCCCCTCCCGGGGAAAGCCATTGGTCGAGCCTTATGTGAGGGCGGAGCCCTTTGTGGCCCGTTGGAGGTGTGGGCCCGGGGAAGAGAGGCGCCGAGGGGGGGGAGCCTCGTGGGTGTTGGGGGGTGGTCAGCATGAAAAGGTGGGCGGGGTCAGAGCCACATCACTCCCCACAAAACACAGACATATATTAGAAAAAAAAATATACAAATGTCATATCCCTATATATTAGTGTGTGGGGTATGTTATATTATTCTTATATACAATTTATACTTGATAGATATAAAAAAATCATACATACAAATCCCCATATTTATATAGATAGTTGATTCCCTAGATAAAATAGGTAGATATTTATTCATACATTGTAGTGGTGTATATGCCCGTGTGTGTATATATGTATGTTGTAATATATTTTTCTATATATATAAAATATATCTATATATATTATATATTTATTTTATATTATATTTTATAATATTTTTATAATTATATAATATATTATTTTATATATTTTATTATATATATATTTATTATCTTTTAATTTGCATTTTGTTTCTGTGTTTATAAATAGTATAAAATTTTATAATTTATATGTCCAGTTAATAATTGGCTATCTACCAAACCCTTTCCCACCTACACTTCTATCTAAAAAACTACGTAACACCCATTTTAGTTTTTCTAAATACCCACCTACGTCCTACCTACGTAAAACTGTCTATATATCAAACCCACCCATCTTTCTTGCTAGTCCCCCTTCTCACCGGCCCAAACTATCTATTTGTGTATCTACCGCCTAGTATCTTGGTTAGGTTTTGTTCGTTAGGTTTTTATTGCGTTTTTGGGTTTTTTACTTTTGGTGTTTGAATTTGGTTGATTTGGTTGGTTCGTTTTTTGTTACTTATATTTAGGTTTGTTTTTTTATATAAGGTTTTGGTAGGGTTTGGGCCCTTTTTTAGGTTAGATACTTTTTGGTGGGATAGATTATGTTATTTTGTTGGCATAGTTTTTGTTGGTTTAGATACGTTTTGGTTGTTAAAGGGTTTTATTTAAATTTAAATTTGGGTTTGATTTGGTTAGGCTATTTTTTTTAAATTATCTTGGTTGTATTAAAATTAGAATAGGTTTAGCTTTTTTTCCTGTTATGTTTTTGTTAATTAGGATTTTAAAGATTGGTTTATTTATTTTTTGTTCCTTATATTATTTTAGTTTAGAGATTTTTTAGGTTGGTTTTTGTTTAAATTAATTTATTTTGATTAGAAAGGTTTTGTTACGTTTTGTTTTTGTTTTGTTTGATTAAGTTTCGTTGGGTTGGTTGATCTAATTAGGTTTTGTATGGATTAGGTTAGGTTTAGTTATATTAGGGTAAAAGTAAGGGGTTTTTTTTTGGTTTTGGTTATTTAAATTTAAAATGGGTTAGGTTTAGTTTTTTCCTTTTGATAACTTTTAAATTAAATTCGATTTCGTTTTTGTTTGGTTAGGACAGATGTTTCGTTAGAATATTTTTTCATTTACTTTAGATAGCTTAGGTTAGTTTTTTGGGGGTAGTTTTGGTTTAAAAATTTTTTTCGTTTCGGTGAGATTAGGGGTTTTGTTAGGCAAAAGGTTTGGTTTTTATTATTTTAGGGTTTTTCAGGTTATTTTTAGTTTTATACTTAAATAGGTTTTAATTTGGTTGGTTTTAAATTTGATAAATTAGGTTAAAATTAATTTTTTTAGGTTTTTGTTGTTTTTTTAGGTGGGGTTTGATTTTTGTTTAGTTAGGTTTTTGGGTTAATTTAAAGGGAGGTTGGGTTTAGTTTTGATTTTGGGAATTTTTGGTTAATTAACTTGGTTTAGTTTTGAGTAGGGGTTTGATTTTATGGATAGGTTTTGTTTACCTTTGTAAAAATTTTGGGTTTGGTTAAATTTTGGTTTTGGGTCACGTTTAGCTAGCTAGGGTTAGATTTAGTTGGTTTTGATTAGATGTAAGTTTAGTTAGGGTTTTGTTAAGTTAGTTTATCTTAAATTTTTTTTTAGGTTTTGTTCAGGTTTTTTAAGTTAAACCCAGGTCTGGGTTTGTAGGTTTTGGGTAGGGTAGGGTAAGTTAGGTTTTGGGTTTTTACATTATTTTAACCCAACCTAAGTAATGTAATCCATCATTATTTAAACCCAAACCCAACTAAACCTTTAAATTTTACTCAACAAAACTAAAAAAACCTAATTTTTAATTTTAAAACCCAAACCCAAAAAACAAGATAATAAACGTAAATTGATCCTAAACTTTAAAATAACGAAACTACTTAACAAAAACAAATAACCTACCCCAACCCCAAACTAACCTACTTGAACCAAACCCAAACTAACCTAACCTATTTTAATATGCCAAGGGAACCCAACCAACATCAAAATACTATGCTAATCAAAACCCACCTATACTAACCTCACTAAACCCAAAAACCCAAACCCAAAATGGACCCAACCCTTCTAATCTAAACCCAACCTAACTTAATGAAACCCAACCCCCAACTAAATGAACCTGATTTGGGGGGGGGATTTAACCTAAACTAAATTTAAAACCCAACGTAACTATACCGAATTTAACCAAAACCCAATTTGCTTAAACTTAAACTAGCTTAAATAAACCCAACCTAAACAAAAAAAGAACTAAGCCTAACCCCATATATATATTAATAAAAATATATATATTATATATATTTTATATATATATATTTGCATACATATATATTTTTTCTACGTATATAGGGATATGTGCATATATACCCTTTTACATATATCTAAACCTGTATATGAGAACAAGGGCTTGCCTGCTGTCTCAGCCGGAGGAACTACGAGACACGAAAGGGCCCAGGGGGTAAGAGTTTCAAACTTCGCGGCGACTGCACATTTATGTTTATAGGCTGTTTATATTTAGTATGAATGAAAAATATTCTTTTAAAAACACTCCTGAAAGCGTAATGAGTAAGATTAGTATCTTACGTACTGAAATGCTTCGCACAAGGTACAAGCGCATAGCACCCGAAATGATAATAAATGCTTCATGTGTGAAAAACTAAGAACTGGACACCATGGAGAATGGGCAGTTACTGGCAAGTTAGTAGATTAGACTGTTAAGCAAACCGACAAATCCTAGCCAATGAAAACTTCAGAAAATGACGTATATTGTCATTCTGGTAGCCATTCTGTCAGTCTGGTTGTCATATTGTCATTATGGTTGCCATATTGTCGTGTCATTCTAGTTGCCATGTAATTATGTTGTCATGTAATTCTGGTTGTCATATCATTCTGGGTGCCATTTCGTTATTCCGGTTGTCATGTCATCTTTGTTGTCAAATTATTGTCATAATTATGGTTGTCATATTGCCATTCTGGTTGCCACATTGTCATTCATGTTATTGTAATTCTGATCGTCATATTGTCATTCTGGTTGTCAGGTTGCCACATTGTCATTCTGGTTGTTATATTGTTACTCTGGTTGCCATACTGTCATTTTGGTATTCATTCTGTCATTCTGGATGCCATATTGATGTAATTTTCCTGTTGACCCTCGCATGAAAACCATCTTGTATTAGAGACAGTCATTTTTTTTATTACTGATTTTGTTTGTATATTGTGATCTTCGAGTTTATTAATTTACATGATGACTAATCAGTTAAAATTAATGAATTTAGAAATTGATAATTCTATTGTTTATTATTAAACAAATCAAATTACGTGATTGGTTGATTGATGATACACAATTGCTTCCGTTAATAATGAATTTCCTTGTAAATTTACCATTACGGTTATATGTCTAATCCTCCATTCAGCAGATCATTATGATCCGCCCGGGGCACTAATTACCCTCATTAATCCCCACTAATAAGGAGAGGATAATGATAAGCGAATAAGTGTATATTTATTATCATTGATTATTTATTTACCATCTTTATTTTATAATCATTTTTCATTATTATGTTTATTATTCATTCATAATTTAAGAATTTCATTATTATTGTATCTTTTCATGATTCGTTATTTATTTATATTTTTTTATAATCTAAGTGTTGTATCTATTATCTGATTAATATTTTTTTTTTATTATTGTTGTTATTGTACTTATCAATTATTCAATATTTTCAATGTTTGAATTTCTCCTTTATTTTATTATTATTATTTTTTTTAGTACCGTAGATATTATTTCACTTTTTATTATTTGTTTCTAGTTATTTTTGTAATCAATTTTCAAATCATTGATTTTCGTTTCCCTTCCAGCTCATGTTTTCATCTTACTTTTATGCTTCTCAGTATTCCTATTCTTCATTTTTTCCTTTTTTTATTAATTTTTATTTTCTTTTTTTTTCCTATTCTATTATTTTTTATTAATTTTATTGTCTTCATTTTTTCCCGTAATCAATATATATACACATCCCTGTGTGTGTGTGTGTGTGTGTGTGTGTGTGTGTGTGTTTGTGTGTGTGTGTGTCTGTGTGTGTGTGTGTGTTGAAATTTTCTTTCCTTTTCTTGTTCTTCTCATTCTCATCTTTAATGTTTTCATATTCTACTTTTTTACTGTTTGTCTGTCTTTTGGATTTCTTTTTCGTTGTCGTTGCTTAACCTTGTTATATTTATTATTTCATTCTAATTTTATTCATTATTGCATTTATTATTTTATTGTTATTATTATCACACATTTTTAGTATTGTTTAATCTAATTCTATTGTTTCTTCTACTTTCCTTCTTCTTATTATTATTAACCTTTACTCTTATCTTATTGTTCCATCTTTTTCTATCCTTTATTCCACTTTCCTTGTTCTTATTATTCAACTTATTCTTTTCTTCTTATTATTCAACTTATTCTTTTCTTCTTATTATTACCATTAATCTTGTTCTCTTCTTATTGTTCCATATTATTTGAATCGCTTCTTCCCCTTTTCGTCTTCTCCTTTTTCTTTGTCTCGTTTTTCCCTTATTGCTTCGTCTTATTTGGATGGCTTCTTCCCTTCTCCTTCTCTTCCTTCCTTCGAGCAGCGTCGTCGTTCCAGCCAATGGGAGAAGACTCCCGCTAGATGATCCAACGGCGGGCCTCCTTCCTCGTCGAGCCCCACCCCCTCCTCCTCCTCGGGAATGCCATTGGCCGAGCCTTTATGTGGGGGCGGAGCTTAGTGCCAGTTGGAGGTGTGGCTGAGGGAAGAGAAGCGCCGAGGGGGCGGAGCCTCGTGCTGTTGGGGGTGTGGCCAGCAGGAGAGGTGGGCGGGGTCAGAGGCACACACACACACACACACACACACACACACACACACACACACACACACACACACACACACACCCATACACACACACACACACACACACACACACACACACACACACACACACACACACACATACATACACACACATACACATAGATAGATAGATAGATATAGATAGATAGATATAGATACATACATACACTCACATATTTATACAGATAGATAGATTGGTAGATAAATAGATAGGTAGATATGTATTCATACATATGTGTGTGTGTGTGTGTGTGTGTGTACAGTATATATATTCATGTGTGTATATATATGTATATATATATATATATATATATATATATATATATATATATATATGTATGTATATTTATATATATATTTATCCATCTATTTATTTATTTATTTATATGTGTATGTGTTTCTGTGTTTATAAGTATGTATATATCTATGCTTTATATGTCCAGTTAGCAAAGTGGCTATCTACCTACCTTCCTACCTACACTTCTATCTACTTACCTACGTATCTACCTATCTAGTTATCTACTACCTACCTACTTACCTACCTACATATCTATTTATCTACCTACCCATCTCTCTTGCTAGTCAGCATTCCTACCTGTCCATCTATGTATCTGTGTATCTGCCTGCCTATGCATCTTGGTTAGGTTAAGTTACGTTGAATAGTTTGAATAGGATAGATTTGGTTAGGTTAGGTTAGGTTTCGTTAGGTTTAGTTAGGTTAGGTTAGGTTAGATTAGTTTTATTTAAGTTAGGTAGGTTGGTTTTGGTTAGGTTAGTTTAGTTGGGATAGGTTATGTTATTTTATGTTAGCATAGGTTTAATTGGTTTAGCATACGTTAGCTTAGTTAAGGATATATTAAGTTTAATTAGGTTAGATTTGATTAGGCTAGGTTAGGTTTAGTTATCTTCGGTTGTATTAGATTAGAATACGTTTAGTTATTTTGTCCTGTTATGTTATGTTAGATTAGGTTTTAATAGGTTAGGTTTATTTATGTTATGTTCTGTTATATTAAGTTTAGGGATAGTTAGGTTAGCTTTCGTTGAATTAATTTATTTAGATTAGAGAAGGTTTAGTTACGTTAAGTTGTGTTATGTTAGATTAGGTTTCGTTAGGTTCGGTTAGATTGATCTAATTAGGTTAGTATGGATTAGGTTAGGTTTAGTTATATTAGGATATAGTAGGGTTTGGTTTGGTTAGGTTAGTTTAAGTTAAGATGGGTTAGGTTTAGTTTCCTTAGATAAGCTTAAGTTAAAATCGATTTGTTTTAGTTAGGTTAGGATAGATTGTTATTTTAGAATATTTTACATTTACTTCAGATAGCTTAGGTTAGTTTTGGGCTAGTTTTGGTCAGATTTAGTTCGTTTCGGTGAGATTAGGTTTTGTTAGGCAAGGTTTTGTTAGATTACTTTAGGCTTATCAGGTTTGGTTTAGTTATAGCTTAAATAGGTTAGGTTAGGTTAGATTAGTTTAGGTTTATTTATGTTTTTAGGTTGGGTTAGATTGGGTTTAGTTAGGTTTAGGTTAGATTAGATTAAGGTAGGTTGGGTTTAGTTAGTTTTGGTTTAGTTAGAGTAGGTTAGATGAGTTATGGTTAGGTTAGTTTACATTCGTAAAATTTGTTTAGGTTAAGTTAGGTTAGCTCACGTTTAGCTAGCTTGGGTTAGATTTAGTTAGGTAGATTAGATGTTAGGTTTAGTTTCGTTTCGTTAAGTTAGTTTATCTTATGTTTGTTTAGGTTAGTTCAGGTTCATTTAGGTTAGGGCTGGTTTAGTCAGGTTAGGGTAGGGTAGGGTAAGTTAGCTTTGGTTAAGTTACATTATTTAACCCAACCTAAGTAAATGTAATCCATCATTATTTAACCTAACCTAATTATACTCAACATAAACTAAATAAACCTAATCTTAATTAACATAACCTAATATAACATAAGATCATATAACGTAAATTGATCCTAATCTAAACTAACGAAACTACTTAACCAAACCATACTAATTTACCTTAACCTAAACTAACCTACTTAAGCCAAACCTAACCTTACCTAACCTAATTGAACCTAATCTAACCTAACCTATCTAATATAGCCTATATTAGATAGATAGATAGAGGCAGAGGTGTATATATATATGCACAAACACACACACACACACACACACGCACACGCACACACACGCACATACATAAAACATCATCTTCATTATGAGTCAGATGCGGGCTTGCACTCGCAACTCTGAAGATCTCAAGAGCACTCTCCACTGGCGATTATAAGCATAGTCACTAAGGATATGCCTCCAGTCATTGTTCCATGAACGGTAAAAGTATATGTATATATAAGTATATATATGTATATATACGTGTATATATATGTATATATTCATATATACATATATGTTTATGAATGTATATATGACATTAAGGAAGAACCATTTGATTATGCAGATAAAGAGAGATGAAGTGAGCGACGTGAAAGTGCAATATGAATTTTTTTTTTTTCATAATCTCCATGACCTAAGGCTTGAAATAAATGCAAAGGATTCGTGTAACTTGGTTCAGGATCGTAATGACATGTTAATAATGTCATTAATGGCATGAGGACTGTGGGAATAATTGTTGATGAGATGGGAATTGGCCGATGCACAAGGAAAGTTTTTAAAAGGATAAACAACGAAAAGTGGAAACCATATTTAGTACATATAAAGAAGAAACCTTGCAGCTGTGAGATTTGCAACAAGGATTTCACTGAGCAAAATTATCTAGTAAAGCACATAAGAGTACATATAAAGAAAAAGCGATACAGCTATGAGCTTTGCAACAAAATCTTCGCCAAGAAAAGTCTAATAAGGCACAGAAGAGTCCATACAAATAAGAAGCCATACAGCTGTAAGATTTGTAGCAAGGCCTTCTCTCAGACAAGTCATCTAGTAGGGCACATAAGAGTACATACAAAAGAGAAGCCATATATATGTGTTTGTGTGTGTACTGTATATGCATGTGTATATATGTGTGTGTTTGTGTGTATACTGTATTTATATATACATACATGTGTATATTTATACGTATATATCTATGTCTATCTATCTCTCTATCTATATATCTATCTACACACACACACACATGCATATATATATATATATATATATATATATATATATATATATATATATATATATAATATATATATATATATATATATATATATAATATATATATATATATATATATATATAGTGGAAGTATTTTTTGGTTCTGGTTTCATTGTTAGGGTGTGGAGTTAGGTTTTGAAAATAGTATTGTTAGATCTGATTGTAGAGGTGAGAGTGCTCTCTAATTACTGAGAAAGATGGTTTACTGAGCTGAAGGCCTGTCCTAATTGACGTCTTTGTATTCGAGAATGCGGTGACGAACGAAAATGGTAATAATAATAATGGTGATTATGACACTGATAACAGAAATAATAATGATAAAAATAATAATAGCGATAATGTTAAAAATTATGATAACAAGAACAGTAACAATAATAATGACAGTAATAGTAATGATCATAATAATGATAATAACAATAATAGTAATAATGATAATATTAATAATAAAAGGATAATAATAATGATAATGATAAGTAGTAGTAGTAGCAATAATAATAATAATAGTAATAATAATAATAATAATAATAATAATAATAGTGAATGAATAATGAATTGACACTGATGATGACCTAATAGCAATAATGAATTATGAATGAATAAAGCCCAAAGGAAACAATCGGATCCGAGAAAAAAGATCACCGTGTTTAGATCTGAATCACTAAACTTCTGAAGCCCTCGGCCTCTTAAGGAACAAAGTAGAGCGGCCACGTGTGAACACACACACGCGCGCAAACAGGTCGCAGACACACCCGTGCATGCAGGCAAAGCAACGCGTTTTGGGACAAGAAGGGGGTTTTCAGAACCAAACGCTATAGTCACCCAGTAGCACACTGGAGGACACTTGCCAAGAGAAGCCACACAGTGTCAGTTGACTGGGGCCCCAAGTGCCCTGGTGTGTATTATAGAGTAGGGTGGCACCACCTCCCCCCTTCCCCCCTCACCATCCCTCGCAATAGTCACCCAGTAGCACACTGGAGGACACACGCCAAGAGAAGCCATGCCGTGCCATTTGATTGGGGCCCCCAGTGCCTTGGTGTGTATTATAGAGTAGGGTGGCAGCCCCCCCCTTCCCTCCCCACCATCCCTCGCTATAGTTATCCAGCACACTGGAGGACATTCGCCAAAAGAAGCCATGCAGTATCAGTTGACTGGGGCCCCCAGTGTCCTGGTGTGTAGTCATAGTCTCTACCGTTTAGTAGGAAGCCGATAGGTGTCTCCTTACGGACACTAACCATCCGTTCTCCATTGACACCAGGGCAATGAGAAGCCAACATCCCGTCCTGGAGTGGCACTCAGTCTCCCATCTTATTTGTTACCTGACTGTACAGATGACATGGCATTATAGGCTTCTACACTGATTGCCTGAATGAACAAATGGATACTTAGGTAATAGGTGTAATCAGGGTGCGTATGTTTTAGTCATTACGTGAAATGACTCGTGGTCACAGACATTTCACGTAATGCCTAAATATTTTAGTCATTTTATGTAATGACTAGTTTCACATATTGCCTGTAACATATATATACATATATATAGATATAGATATAGATGTAAAATTATATATATACATATACATATACATGCATAAATATAAATGTATATATGTATATATATATATATATATATATATATATATATATATATATATATATATATATATATATATATATATATATATATATATATAATATATTTATGGTGTCTCGGCAGTGGGAGTTCTGCGTCTGTCATGGAGCTGGTGACCGGGCATTCGAGAGGGTCACCAGCTCCATGACACACGCGGAACTCCCACTGCCGAGACACCACTTCGTTCGCCTAGTGAAGTTATGCGTGGACTTCGGCTATTTCGAATTTGCAGGGGGAAAAATACCAGCAGAGTAGTGGTCTCGCCATGGGCTCCCCCTTGAGTGCCGTCATGGCTTGCCTGTTCATGGAGACGCTGGAGAGGGATAACTACAGGGATATAATCAGCAGACATTCAACTTGGCTTCGTTACATAGATGACGTCTTTATCATTGTCCCCAGGAGGTTGTGCTTGAAAATCCAGTTCACCGTGGAGGAGCAGGAGGATCAGAAACTACCTTTTCTGGACACTCTGATCCATCGGGGTGACGACGGCCTACGTTTCTCTGTATACAGAAAGCCTACAAATAAAGATGATTATATCCATTACTACTCAACCCACAGCAACAAAACGAAATCTGGTGTTGTGATTGGCTTCTTCCTCAGAGCACTGAGGATCTAAAGCCCTGAATTTCTTGAGGATGAGGTTGTTTCATGAAACACAAGTATCCCAGAGGCTTCCTGCTAAACCTCAGAAAGAAGGCGGAGAGCGTACTCGTAAGAGCAGACCCTGCACCCTCTTCTAGTAATGTTCTCACATTACCATCATGTAACATTTCCCAGGCGATCAGCAGATACTTCGGCAAGACAGTGAGAATCGCCAGCACATCCGGGAAAAAGATACATGACTTAATACGTGACAGAAAGCGGCCCCAAAGCAACCCTTGTAGTGTTGTATATCGCATACCCTGCAGCGGTTGCGATACAGCATACTTTGAGGAAACAGGTCGTGGTTTCAGCACCAGGATCAGCGAACATCGAGCTGACATTCAGTCACCACAGGACTTCCAATGCCATGGTGGTACATGTAGATGAAGCTGGACATCAACCGAACTGGAAGGATGCAAAAATCGTCCATGGAGGACTGAACAAGCTAAAAAGAAAAATTATAGAAGCAGCATACATCGCGATAGAGAACAATGTCAACACGGCATCGGGCAGGTTCAAATTATCCAAGGTCATGGCAACAATCATGCAAGCAACGAATAGGAGGTCACAGTCAGGTGTTTTGTCAGCTCACACCTGATATATATTTTCTCTGATGTATGTATTTCTGACGAAGACAAAATCGAAACCGGTTTAATACATCTCTTATATTGTGAAGATATTCATTCTCATTCATACCTTTTCTACATCTAGCTGTTTTGTTCCTAAAGTAGTCACCTATCCAAGCCAAGAGCTTACCTCTGATTCCCTTTTGGATCAGGCTCTCCTAAATAGCAAGAGGACTTGCCAATTCAAATGCCTTCTCCAGGTCAAGGAATACTACCACAGATGTGCCCGTGCTTATTGTGCTCAAGAGCGTGGCTATGCTGAGCGCTGTGCTCATGCCCCTAGTGAACCCATGGAGGTGTTCATGTGGGGGTCCCATTTTCCATCAGAGCCGGTTTAGTACCATCCTCTCGGTCGTCTTGGCCTGACAGCTGAGGAGAACTCGTGTGCTAGTCTGTTCACCTCTGACTGGGGGTCATGATGTGTGCATCTTGGGGCTGAGCGGCTGGTAGCTTGCTTGACCCATTGCCATAGCTCTGAGAGGGTGGTATGGTGGTCGAAGGACTCACACCATTCCAGGCACTTTTCCTGCCTGACTCTGTTGGCAGTTTCCTAGGCATCCCTGACAGCCTCCCTTAGGAGGGCTAGGTTGTCGGGGGTTCTTTGACTTCGGAAATGTCTTCGGCACATGGTTACCCTGTGGTTGACCTCCCTAATCTCGTCGTTAAAGTACCAGGCGTCCTTGTGACTCCTGGACCACGGCCGAGTTTTAGGTACGGTTAGTGAGGCTGCCTCATCAATGGCATGTACAAGTCTGACTTGTAGCACTTCCCCGTTCTCACTTTGTGTGGGTTCATTGCTTCTAGGACAGCGGGCCAAGGCGTTCTGAAACGCCTGCCAGTTGGCTTTGTCTGTTTTCCATCTTGGATTCGGCCGTGGTATTTCTGCTGGGCCAGCCTCCATGAGGATAGTTATAGTGCCATAATGGTCACTTGTGACGGTCTTATCGACAGCCAACCCTCTCACCAGAGTCGCAGTGGCCAAGGTGAGGTCTAGGACTCCTCCTCTGATTTGCGTTGGCTCCTGGTTATTGAGGAGAGCGATCTCGGGGATGTCTCAAGCATGTTGGCTATAAGATAGCCAGCCGCATCCGGTGCCCTGCAGGGAGCCAGGATTGGGTGGTGTGCATTGAAGTCTCCCCCTATGATCACTCGGTCATGTGCTGCAGAAGCACAGAATTGGCTAATGTCTAATTTCTTGCAGTCTGGCCGGCTGTACACATTGTACAATTTCAGGGGCCCCCCGACCAGATGAATCTCGACAGCAAGGAATTCAACATCGTCTCCACAGTGCAGTGCATCAGCTATTGCGGAGCAGGGGATTGTTGCTCTGACCAGGGTGATCAAGCCTCTCTTGCCATCAATGTGTGGCAGCATGAAGATATGATACCCGGAGAAGCGAACAGGTCCCACTGTTATTGTCTCCTGGAGCATGACATTGTCAGCTCCTTGCGTGGAGGATGGCACTCCTTGTAGAGAAGCCATTGATGTTTCACTGCAGAATGCTTAGATTGTGTGCCATGATGTTACAAGTTGATAGTTACATCAGAGACATCGTCGCATTAGGATTGAATAGTTTCAGAGTCTGACAACTCCATTGCTAAGTCCTTGTTGCTTGAGGGGTCTTCTTCGGCTGTTAGGCTATCCTTGGGTCCACTGGGGGTTGGAGAGCCTTTGGTAGCACTGACTTTGGGAGTCTTGGCTTTTCTCTGTGCTGAGGTTCCAGGCGAGTGTTTTATAGAGGAGGGTGGCAGCCCCTACCCCCCTTCCCTCCTCACCATCCCCCACTGTAGTCCTCCTGTAGCACTTTCAACATCACATTTCAAGCAAACAAACAAAAAAAGAAAACTTTGGTAGCCACCACCACGGGACTAGGGATCCCGACCATTAGACTTTGAATAGATTTAGTGGTGATTTTGACTGAGTTGGAGGCTTAGTTCAATGTTTTACTGATTGGTCATTTGCATATCTGCTTGTTCATTTATTGTTTGTTTTCAAAATTAATGTTTCTCTTAGTGATATTTTAGTGTTGATAGTTTAGTAGTGATTTTATATCGAGAAAGACAGATTTATTGTTTCTAAGTATATAGGTACATTATGTATATTCAAAATATTACAGGCAGCTAAACAAATACATGCAGACGAATTACGGACGTACATTCACAGACAAATACATAAACAAATACGGACAATACGCTGAGAAAATCAACGTACAGACGAATACAAATATATACAAATACGAATACGGCCACGAACACGAATGAAAGAACACTACACTAAAGTATATTAAGTGAATGAACGCTACACTTGCTGAATGTTTGTTATATCTACAGTCACTAAACGTAAGTTTCTGCACACACCGTCGGCTAGTGCTCGCTTTTATCAGGGCACATGGAATGCGACACTTAGCACTGAGAGTACATGACTTGATAGGAAGTTGCAGTATCTCAAAAGGTGCCTGCATAGACCCATATCACCGGCAGCGGTGGGAACATAGGCCGTTTGTAATCCTATGCTGCTTGAGGTAACGAGTGGTTTGCATAAACAGACCGCTACTGCAGCGGTTCGGGGACTTCGTCCAAATCGACGAAATTGAGGTCATGGTGATCGTTCGTTTGAGATTTGCGAAGTTCTGGCTTCCCCCGGGCCTTTCACTTATGGCCCGGCCTGTGTCAGCTTTTTATGGCTGTCTCATTTGGTTCTCTAACACTCGGTGCTTACCGTGGCGGTGGGATTGCCAGCAGGCGCTCCTGTAGCCGTGGTGTAAGCATCTCGCATAATCTCTTTACCAGCACGACGGCTGTGTTCTGCGGGCTTTGTCTTAGGAATTGCGTGTGCACGCAATTCTCTAAGTAATGTACAAGTGTGGCGTTCGGCTCACCGCAATGCATGCAACACCTCTCTTCACGTTCTATTGTTTGTATGATCTGCCATGCACAGTGGTAACCTAGGCGCATTCTGTGCAGAATGACTTCGGTACCTCTGTTGTTTATTTCAGAGAGTGCCAGTGGTTCATAGCCTGTGGCATCTGAGTACCAGGTGGCCGAGGGGGAGAATCTCGTTTCCTCTCTGTGAAGCTGCATGAGGAAGGAGGTTGCCATCACCGTACAATTCTTCCTAAGTAATTTTCGGCTCTGATGTATTATCATGGGATTAGGGGGCATACCCCTGCCAACTTCGGCTAGTCTGTCAGCAAGCTCATTCCCTCTGATGCCTATGTGGCTGGGAACCCAGATTATGATAATTCTTCTACCCTGTGCAAGAATCCTCTGTGCCAGTGTGCAGATGGTAGTCAGAAGGTAGATATTGTCAGTGGGTGAGCGATGCTGAAGACAGTCGATGGCTCCTTTGGGGTCTGTATGTATGACCGCGTGTCCTTCCCTCACGGACGCGTGGCTCAGTGCTCCCATGATAGCAACTACCTCTGCCTGTAGCGAGGAGGCGTTGTTTGTTACCCTCATGGATTTTGTGGCATTCCTTGCTGCGAAGCCGGCGCCTGCAGTGTGGGTCAAGGGATCGACCGATCCATCCGTGTAATATATTCTGCTGCCCAGAGGGGTGATGGTTGCAATGACCCTCTGGGTTTCTGGCTAGGTGTGGAATATTCATTCTTTTTGGTTGCCAGTCTCATGACCGAGAACTCTATCGAGGTTTGTGCCCACGGCGGAGCTTTGACAAAGTCAGGGTGGGGGGAGTCCATGCCCTTGGCAAGAAGGTGTTCTTTGAGCTGATGGCGTATTAACACCCTGGCTGTGTGAGACAGCCAGGAGTTGTTTGCAAACAGCTCGTTATCTTGTTCTAGGCGTCTGACTATTTTATGTCTTAGTCTTGTATTCCTGGGAGCCTGGATGACCTTTGATAAAAATTGGGCTGCCATTAGATCGATTCGTGAGGCCAAGGGGAGAAGGTTTGCCTCCACTAGGAGGTTGAGGACCTTCGCCCACCTTGGGGCACCCAGAATGACCCTGGCGGCATTGTTTTGGACTGTCTCCAGTTGGTCTTTATATTTTCTCTTAATGCCAATCAGAGCAAGGGAGGCATAGTATACAATGGGCCTAACAGCATGTACATAGAATGATCTTAGTACTATGTGTCTGGCCCCTATGCGTCTTTCACTCATTGCTCTCATGACAGTCTTGATTTTGTTCGGTCCTCCTTCTGGAAGGAGAGGGTCAGGTCTGTCTTTACCCCAAGGTAGAGGTAGTCCTGAACCCACTCCTAGTCCATTCCCTGAATTTTCAAACTTGTGCCTTGAACTTTTTGTCTCAGAGCCATGGCTTTAGATTTGG
Source organism: Penaeus monodon (assembly GCF_015228065.2). Classification (NCBI taxonomy): domain Eukaryota; kingdom Metazoa; phylum Arthropoda; class Malacostraca; order Decapoda; family Penaeidae; genus Penaeus; species Penaeus monodon. The sequence goes on along the minus strand of NC_051425.1, from coordinate 28,760,758 downwards.
CTGCAGAGATCTTTAGTCCTGTCCTGCAACACTCCTTAGATAAAAGGTCCAGACAATGCTGGGCTTTGTTTAGGCAGTGTGTTCCAGTGGAGATGATAGCAAGATCGTCTGCATAGGACATGATCTTGCACCCCACTGGGAGGTTTATGTTGAGGATACAGGACATTAATGTGTTAAAGAGGGATGGACTGAGAATCCCACCCTGTGGCGTTCCATTCTCTAGTGGCATGTGCTGTGAAAGGTGACCTTGGAATTTGACTCTGGCTGTTCTATTCCTAAAGTAGTCACCTATCCAAGCCAAGAGCTTACCTCTGATTCCTTTTTGGATCAGGCTCTCCTGAATGGCAAGAGGACTTGCCAATTCAAAAGCCTTCTCCAGGTCAAGGAATACTACCACAGATATGCCCGTGCTTATTGTGCTCAAGAGCGTGGCTATGCTGAGCGCTGTGCTCATGCCCCTGGTAAACCTGTGGAGGTGTTCATGTGGGGGTCCCATTTTCCATCAGAGCCGGTTCAGAACCATCCTCTCGGCCGTCTTGGCCAGACAGCTGAGGAGAGAGATGGGGCGGTACTTTCCCGGCTCCTTTGGTTTAGGGATGGGAACTATGGTAGCCCCCTTCCAACTCTGGGGCAGAGCTGCGCTCCGGCGGAAAAACGTCTGCTAAACGGATTTAATTTTCGCGCCACTGAGCGACGTCCGTACTTTTAAAAAATCCGTAGTGATTATTTTTGCTTATTATAGCATTAAAAATGTATCTTTAAAAGTGTTATGTGTTTCATTTTACTTGTTATTATTATTCTTATTTGTTTCTATATTTTTAGATGTTCCAGATGTCTTATAAAATAAAAAACTAACAATAAATCTAGCTATCCTAACTACGGAATTGCTGACAACCACATTTAAACAAGCTCTTCTAGGCGAGGTCACGACCTGTGCTCGCCAAACTAAATGTCATTCAGACGTTAGAACTGTCTTGACTCTGGAGCTCCTCTATGGCCGGTCGTAACCCGTGATTATTTGCATTAAAGAAGTTGAGATTTACGTGATTTTTTTACGTTAGTTCGCCATAGAATACAATAACACATTTTTTAGCAATCAGAAATGAAGGGGTAACTAAAAGAAATTTGTGACATTTTGCATTCTAGTTATCATCTTAATTCCCTTGAATTGGAATAAAAGACTTTGATAATCATTTTTATACCTGTTTATTGAAATGTGGTACAGTTCAATAGAAATCATGATGTTTGATATTTAAATAGGAACAAATTATTGCACAGAATGACATGACTCATTACTTACAGATCATGGCCCCTCGTCAAAACTTCCAGGAGAAGTGGCTCGCCAACGACGCCTTCCGACCTTGGTTAGCCAGAATACCAAGGCCTATCGTCAAGTGTGCCACAAACATCTCAGCGCAGAGATAAGCTCCCTCAAGCGGCACCGATAGTCTAGATTGCACGTGAGTTGTGAAGCGAGGCGCAACGCAACCGCTGAACCTCGAGGCACAGCAGAGGAAGGATTTCCACCTACAGAGGAAGAGCAGCAAATGTCCTTTTCCGTGGCATATGCAACCGTCCTGTTCGTCATGTTTTTAGCAGAACACAACATTCAGGTAAATATTTTTGCAATGAAATGATAAATTTCATTGCAATAACAGTATTTCAACATTTCAGCCTCTGCGATGACATGACAAGATGTACCCAGATTCCGGCATAGCAGCCGAAACTTCTCTACGCAGAAAAGGAGCCGCTACCGTACATGTTCTGGGAGATCTCCTCCGAGATAAATTAGTCCGGAAGCTGAGGGAACACAAGTTCAGTTTGATAATTGATGAAAGCACGGATTGCTCAACGAGTAAAACACTTGCTATCGTTGCCAAATATTTTGATTTTAAGGAAAATTCATTTAAAACAGAGATGCTTGATATGATTAATATTTACAATGGAAATGCAGAGGGTTCATCAGGGGAGAATTTATTTAATATCATAATTGTAAGGGTTCGACTTATAAAAAGATATAAGAATCAGAACGGTCAAGGTCAACGGAAAAACACCAGAGGAAACATACAGAAAGGTTTACTGG
>NC_051425.1:28731269-28758575 GCF_015228065.2 Penaeus monodon | reverse complement strand
ATAATATCACATGTATATATAAATATATATGTATATATGTATAAATGTATATATGTATATGTAAATATATATATATATATATATATATATATATATATATATATATGTATGTATATATGTATATGTAAATATATATGTAATGTAAATATGTCTGAATTAGCCAATGCTAATTCAGACAATAGGACCTCATCGTTTCCTTCCAGAACATCACTGGCAGAGGTCTTGAGGTCCTCACCAGCATGGGCCGGCGTCGACCGCGATTCCTGCACGTGCCGAGAACGACATGATCCATGTCCTGTCTCGCTTCCTTTGTCCAGGGAACTGCTCACCAAAGTAGTATGTAGTCTTTATCTAACTAGTTGTGCCTTTAACATAAACTGTTCATATTTTTTGTTTCTAATCAGTGAAAAGTACTGATTTCAAATGGCCACCCAGCAAACACTACGGAGAAAGTGGTGTGTGTGTGTGTGTGTGTGTGTGTGTGTGTGTGTGTGTGTGTGTGTGTGTGTGTGTGTGTGTGTGTGTGTGTGTGTGTGTGTGTGCATATATATGTATATATACTTACTTTTTTTTTTACGGTAGGTTCATGTTTGAGCCGCCGTGGTCACAACATGATACTTAATTGTAATTTTCATGTTGTGATGATATTGGAGTAAGTACGTGGTAGGGTCCCCAGTTCCTTTCCACGGAGAGTGCCGGTGTTACCTTTTAGGTAATCATTCTCTCTACTTATCCGGGCTTGGGACCAGCGCTGACTTGGGCTGGCTTCCCCACCCAGTGGCTAGGTAGGCAATCAAGGTGAAGTTCATTGCCCAAGGGAACAACGCACAGGCCGGTGACTCGTACCCTCGAACTCAGATTGCCGTCGTGCCAGTCTTGAGTCCGATGCTCTAACCACTCGGCCACCGCGGCCATTTATATACACACATACACACATACATATATTTAGTGTGTGTGTGTGTGTATGTGTATGCGTATGTGTATGTATGTGTGTGTATGTGTATGTGTGAGTCTATATGTATGTGTGTGTGTGTGTGTGTGGTGTGTGTGCGTGCGGCGTAAATGCGTGCGTGCGCGTGTACATGTGCATGTGCATGTGCGTGCACGTGCATGTGCGTGTGTTTGTTTATATATATTATATATATATATATAATATAATATATATATATATATATAGAGAGAGAGAGAGAGAGGAGAGAGAGAGAGAGAGAGAGAGAGAGAGCGAGAGCGACAGAGGGAGAGAGAGAAAAAAAAAAAAAGAAAGAAAGAATGGCAGGAGAGACAGGCAGAGGGAGCGAGAGAGAGAGAGATTGAAGGGAAGGAGTAAGAGAGGTAGGGATGAAAGAAACGAAGATACAGGGAAGTAAGAAATGGGCAAAACACAAAGGAGAAAACACACAAGTTCAGTGCGGAAGATAAAGAGAGTTCGAGAGAAGAGATAGAATGAGAAGAGAGGGAGTGAAAGTGTATGAGCTGTTTTTGACTTTTCAGAAGTATGAATTATTTACATTGTACATTGCAATTTTTCATTCATTCAGCTCCTATCTGAAATAAAACAAACAATTACACTCTTGTCCATATATATAGCATCACTTAAGAGTTTATATCAACGCCATTAAATATTGCATAGCTTAAGGTTATTTATCATGCTTGTAAATATGGCATCATCAAAGCATAACATTATAGAATCTCTTCCTACTCAACAGGGTGTTGTGTGTATTCAGAGTCTGCAATTCTGCTGTGATTTCAAGACACAGCAAAAGGAAAGAGCAGCTGAAAAATCTAGTAAGCCACAAACACATTCTAACACAGCATCAAAAAAAGTACAGAGTATTACTGACAAGGAGCAAACTAGTATCACCAGTCTTGGTGTAGTACCTTCTGGCCAAGAGATAACAAAAAACTCAATAAATGATCAACAGAAGGGAAATAAGATTACACAACATGTCTTGGAAGAAAATGCATCCAGTCTGCAAGGGACAGACGTTCCAGAATTACATGTAAGAACTAAAAAGGAAAATAAGAAAGAAACAGTCAATGGAGTCACGCAACCCCAGATTTCATCAGAAAACAAAAATCCCAAAAATGATGTTAGTGGTCTAGATTTTGAAGCTGAAGAACTAAAACTCCACAACATAGAAGAGAATGATGTCAGTGATAACAAAAGTACAGATTTTGTGCCACATATCACAGTAAGTGAAAAGGAGCTAAACAAATCATCTCAATACTCTAAAAGTAATATTACAGCTGGAAATCCCATAAACAATGAAAAACCCACGAATGCGCCACACAAAGAGCAAAATCCTGTTATCAAAAGCACTTCAGTCATGAGATCCCAAGAAGTAAATGGCAAGCAACCTACGTCTCTCTCAATAAATACAAGGCAAGTGGGTTTTCATGACAGAGCTCACGCTGTTGGAAAAAACAAAGCCTTCAGAATTGATCCTGACTACAACCATAACCTTCACACAGAAAAAAAATGTGATCCAGAAGACTTTTCCTGTGTAAATGGCAACAAAGAAACCTACAGGGAAGACCCCACACAGTTAAATAGCATAAGGAGTACAATTGAGACAAAACCAAATTCCACAGAGATAAGAGATACCTCTAATATTTCTATGTTGATTTCCATTACCTCCCAGAATGAAAGTGAACCTATATCACTACACACAGATCCAATAATTTTGGGGTCTCGGTACCAGCCAATAGATATGTCTTTTACAAACAGCCGCAACAACAGCCCATCACGAGCTTTCAAGACCATTCGTGAACTGACTAGAAAGGGCTTAAGTTTTACTATATTTTACTGGATTTATGTTGCTGCTTTCCTTTATATTTCCTGTTACCTCCTAGGATTTATCATAATGCCATTTTCTGTCCTGGGTTTCATTATCAAAATTATCATAGTGCAGTTTTTCCCGGCAATACTCAGTCTACATTTTTTCCATGCAGCAGACATAATACTGGATTTAATTTATGACCAAATATCTTAGGTATTAAGCGCCCTTACAATGTTTAATCAATAAAGACTATAAATTACAGATACTGCAATTTCTTGTTTCTTGTTTCCTTTTTTTTTTTTTTTTTTTTTTTTGGGGGGGGGGGGGTGCATGATTGTGTGCTTGCTTCCATGAGTTTGTATCTTTTTAGTGTATGACTTTTTACATCCTCTTCTTCAATCATGATTGTAAGACATCACGGTTCAGTATTTCCCAAGTCTCGTATCATGACAAATACTCAGAAATTTAAATACGTCTATTTCATAATCATCATATACAATATTTAAAGAAGTAACATACGTTTCGATAAATATGTTAAATAAAACAGGTGTTTGGCATTGTATTTTAGTTTTTTATATCAATTTCCTAAAAAAGCCACTTGATGAATGATAAAAAAGGGTCCAGAGATTAATACATTCTCAGTAAGTGGAAGGATGAAGTGTAGGGAGAACATAAGTAGGAGGAGAATGGATGTCAAGCAGTTAGTTATTTTGAATGTAGACAAAATGGGAGCAGAGAGATTGGAGGATGGATGAGGGATAGCTGTTATTTTGGGTCATGATTAGATAGTTTTGAGTGTTCTCAAGAGCTTCTCAAAGGGGATTGGTTGGGAAGGTCTTATGAGGGGGAGAAGAGGGAACAGACGTTTGAGAGGTAGAGGGAAAAGTAAATGTAGTAGAGGATACAGTGGAAAAAGATTGGATGGAACAGATTATCTGATGCAATGATTGAGTCGAGGAGTGCCAGGGGTAGGTAGGCACTGTGGAAGTGGAGATTGGAGTGTCTAGATAACGAAGTGGCCAAAACGCCGATATTTCTGGCATTGACGTGGGAGGGGTCGATGTGGTCGGACAAAGAATGATTCATCACCAATATAAATGCAGCACTGATGTCTGCAAAGCTAATCTTGGGAGAATTGGTGTAAGACTTTTGCAGCTTCTGGGGGAAATAGAGTAGCATTGCACTGATACTGTTTTATTAGAACTGAGTACAGCTTGAATACAAGCAGGGAAGTAGCTCTTGCTGGAGCTGGAGCTGAAGTGATAATAGGGAACATGCATTCATTTAATGGTTAATGGTTAAAAGCAAGATAAATGTGCTAGACATCTAAGGTCATGTAGCACTATAGTTAATGTTAGGGAAGGGTGGTTGAGTTAGTGATTATTTGTCTAAGCTGGGCAAAGGAATTGGTGAGTGAAAGGGTTAGGGTCGGGTGTGGTAAGGAGTTAGATTAGATGAAGGATATGTATGCGTTTGAGGAAAGAGAATAGGTTTTTGAAGCAGAAAGTGGGGGATTCTGAAAGGGATGTCTAAAGGGTTTGGGGAGGCCCGGTAAAGGGAGGAAGGGGGGGGAAAGAGAGGTACGGGTTGTTTCAAAACGGGGCACAAAAAATAGGATGTGTGGGATTGAAAGGGGAACATTTACATAAGGAATAAAAGGGGGTGGATCAGATTGTGACATCAATGGGAGTGTGTTAGACGGGGGGGCCCAATGCATAACGGGCGAGAGGGTTTCCCCAAAGTCTGTTCCAAAAGGGAGCTGACCAGGAGGAGATTGATAGTTTTAAGAATGAAATTTTATAGTGCGGGGGCTTGCCCAAAAAATTTGCCACGATTAACAAAAGGTCTTAAATGGGGTAATAATCCGTGGGGGGAACGTGAGAAGCGTGGGGGTATGATGGGACACAGCGGCGTGGGGCTAGTGTACTGCCTGTTCATTGCCGGGGTTTCCCAAACATGGCTGGGCCCCCCAAAAAATTTTGATTTTTTTTTTGGTGTGGGACAGTAGAACAACCAGTTCTGGATCTTAAAAAAAGGGGGTTGGTGGTGTGTATTGACTTTATGAGAGTTAAGAGTTACAGAGTCAGAAAATTGAAAAAGGGGAAAGAGGAAGTGAGTATAGTGTTTTTAGAGCAAAAAGGAGTGCAAAAAGTTTGTATAAGGAACTGGTTTTTTTCAGGAGGGGTTTTTGAAAAGTAGAGTTGGGAAGTTTACGAAAAAACCACATCGGGGGTGGATTTGGAGCCATCATAAAGTGAATACTAGAGGAATGAGTGGAGACTTGGTAAGGAAATGGGTGAGGAAGTAGGGGGAATTATTTTGGTGGGTGGGGGGAAAAAAAAGAAAAAATTGGGGGTGGGTATAACCTGGGGGGCGGAATGGCAGAAAGGGAAGAGGTTGGAAGGGGGGAAAGGGAATGGGAGAGGGGGGTACCCCAGCGAGTGGAGAAAGGGTAGGTAAACGGGAGATGAAGCTAAGGTAAAAGTGGGATTGGGTATTTAGTTTAGTGAGGGAAATTGGTGGAATCGAACATAGCATCAAGGAGAAAAAGGGGCAGACGTCGGATAGAGATGGTATGCCGATTCAGTGTAAGGCTCTAACTGGAGAGGATGAAAGGCGCTAGTGCTAACGAAGACCCATGGGGGATTGACAAGAGGGCAAGGAGAGAATTTGAGGCAGAGGAGTAGATATGGCATCCATAATAAAGAGGGAGGATCAAAGAACAGAAGATAAGGAGAGTTTTCGATCTGAGCCCCAGATATATGGGAAGTCAAAATGACACCTAGGAATTTGCCAGAGGCCAGCATGGATGGAGTGCCAATAAGAAAAGGGGGAGGGGCCCTAACTTGAGTGAGGGGAAAAAAAATGGAGAAAGATTTAGAGGTAGAAACCGAAGCCCCCGGTTTGTGGCCCCGGAAGATATGATGAGAATTTGCGTTGGGGTTTTTTTTTTTTTTTTTTTTCCAAATTTTTTTTTCCCTTTTCTCTTTTTTTTTTTTTTTCTTTTTTTGGGACACCTTCGATTTGAGAAAGAAAGATGATGTGGCAGAGGCAATTTTGACCGGGAAAAGTGCTTTGGGAGAGGAAGGATTTTTTAAAAAGACACCCATTTTCCCCCGTATGCCTAAAAAGGACAATTTTTGGAGAATATGGTACTCCCATGTTGATCAATTCTTTTATAGATCCAAAAATATAGCTAGTACGGATTCATGGCGTGCAAATGCAGAGAAAATAGTCTCAAAATGTGCAAGGGGGTCAGCTGGTTTTGGGGCCGGCGAAAACCAAATTTGGGAAGGAGAGAGAAAATTGTAGATTCAACATCCACTTAAGGGAAGTTCGCCATTCGCTCTAACGTTTGCAAAAGCAGCTATTTTGGGATGGGGCGATAGCTTGGGGGGGTACCCGTTTATTGGGTTTTCGGAAGGGAAAGGGATAAAAGTTCTCGCCATTAGAAAAAAAATTTTCCTGATGTCCATAGTGGTTGAAAATTTTTTTTAATGGGAAAGGAAAAGGGAGGAAAAGGAGTTGCCGGAGATATGGTATTGAATACCGCCAGGGCCTTCATGAGTGTTGGGGCACGTTTATAGGGCAGCAATGATTCAGAGGAAGAAATGGAGCATTATAGGACTCAGCGGGGATGGGGTGAAAGTAAGGGGGGTACGTTCTTGGGGGGTCTTCTAGAAGGAAGTGTGGAAAAAGGTGAAACCCTACTGCCGGCTAAAATAATCACCCAGTTCTTTAGCGTTGGAGAGATCAGAAATGGGGGGATTCGAATTGGAGGAGGGGGCAGGATGGGTGGGTTTTTTTCCCTGATATTTTATGGATTCGGGGCTAAACATTTGAAAAAATGTAGAGGGAAATTGATAAAACCTAATTTCGCCAGCATTTTTTTTTATTTTTCCGGATTGTATGACAAAGAGGGGCAGACTTTTTTTAAAGGGGAGAAAGGGCGATAGTTGATTTGGATTACCTCTCTTGTGGGGAAACTTTTCCCAGGCTCAGTTTTAACGAAGTGCTTTATGCAATAAAAATTCCAAAAGGGAAAAACAATTGGAGGTAATGGTCTTGGGTTCGAGGGATACTGTATGTGCAGCCTTAAGACTGTATTGTCAAACACTGTATCTTTTCTAAAATGGAGGGAGGGGGGATGGGGGGGTATGAATAGCAGAGAGTAAAGGGGAAAGTATCCGTCGGTCACAAACACCACGTGGGGAGTTAGGAAGTGGTAGTATGAAGTAGGAGAAAGGAGAATTGGAGAGTGGTACATGGGGGAAAGTGGCTAAGACTGACCATGGAAATCTAAATAAAAGGAAGGGGAGCATAGGAGAGGTAATCATAAAAAAGATTGATGGTGTTAAAGTGTGGGGGGGTCTGAATTTAAAATAAGATCAGCTTGGAGCGGAAGACTCTAGAACGGCCGGGGGAGTTTTTTGATAGAATACCCCAAAGATTGGCGGCAGTTAAAGTCACCAACTATGGGAAAGGGGTGAATTTGGAAATTAGTTTTTCAAAAGAACAAAGTCGGGGGTGGGAGGGGGAAGTAGAGAAATCATGTGATAACGAAAAGGGAAAGATACAAAACTGGAAAGGGGAATTTGGTTTGAAAGGGGGTGGACAAAAGGTTTTTTCTGATTATAAGCGGACGAGACAAAAAGCAAATGGGGGGAAGGACAAATGATTTTTGGGGATTGGTATTGGAGGAGTGTAAAAAAGGCTTTTGAAGGATCAATAGAGGGTTTAAAAGAGGAAAGGGGGAGAGAAGGTCGGGTCGTGGGGCAAAAACCGCGAAATTCCAATAAAGGGATTTTTTAACTTTAGGAATAATTGTATTTATATATATATTTTAAATATATTTATATAATATATATATATAATTATATATATTATATAATATTTTTATATAATATATATTATATATATATATATATATATTATATATATAATATAAAATATTATATACAATTTTTATATATAACTACAATCATATCACAAAGTAAACTATCCTTCTTTGGAATTTTTCGGGGTTTCCGCTCCAAGATGCCCTTCGTCATACCTTTCCTCTTAAACCCATCTTTTGTATGCCTTTCAAGAGCCCTTTTCTTACACATCCTCCAATCCAATCCCCAATATCATTTTGTCTTTCCCACATTCGCTTTATGTCTCGCCCTGTTATAAATCAAAAAAAACCCTTTGTCACACCCCCCTTTTCAAACCAATGCCCCTTGCACATTTATTCGTTTTCCTTCACTTTGGACACAGTGTTTCAGTCTACTTCCCCCCCTTCCCACCCCTTTGATTTTGTTGTTTTTAAAAATTAAATTTTCCCAAATTTCAACCCCCTTTCCTCATTTTGGTGATTTTAACTGCCGCACACCTTGGGGTTTTCTATCAAAACCCCGAGGCGTCTTAGAGTGTTTCCCGCCCCACAGCTGACTTCTATTCAAAATTCAATGCCCCACACATTTTGATAACGCATGCAATTTTTTTCATGCATTGACCTCTCTCTATGCCCCTCTTTTCTTTAGTTTTTAAAATGGCAGTTTTAGACCATTTTCCCCTTAGTGCCCATCCCCAAATTTTCCCCTTTTCCTACTTATACGTCCCATTCCAACCCCACGCTGGTGCTTTGATAGACCGACTGGCTACTTCACTTCATCTTGCATTAAACCCCCTCCATCCTCCCTACCTCCATTTCAAAAATGAACAGTTTTTGAAAAAATACAGTTTAAGATGCCTACAGCTATCCCTCGAACCTAAAGACCAATCCCTCCAAAGGGTTTTCCATGGGGAAATTCTGATTGCACAAAAAGCACTTCGTTTTAAAACGTGCAGTGGAACAGTTACCCTAAAAGAGAGGTATCCAAATAAAATATCACCTTATCCCCTTTTAAAAGAGCTCCCCCATTTTCGTCATACAACCCGGGAAATAATAAAACAAATAGCTGGCGAAATTTAGGTTCATCAATTAATCCTCTACTTTTACCCAAAATTTTAGCCCCGAATCCAAAAAACTATCAGGCAAACCCCCCATCCTGCCCCCTCCCCCATATTCGAGATCCCCTCATTTCTGATCATCTCCAAGTCGCAAAATGAACTGGGTGATTATTTCAGCCAGGTCGTAGTGGTTCTCCCTTTCTCCACATTCTTTTCTAGAAGACCCCCAGAGAACGTACCCCCATTTTTTCACCCCACCCTCCCTGAGTCCATAATCTCCATTTTCTTCCTCGAATCTTGCTCCCCTAAAATCGTGCCGCAACATCATGAAGGCCGGGGCGGTATTCAATACCATAGCTCGGCAACTCCCTCTTCCCCCTTATCCCCCTTTTAAAAAATTTAAAAACCACATATGGAATCGGGAAAATTTTCCTTTTAATTGGCGAGAAGCCTTTCCTTCCCTTCCCTAAAAACCAATAAATCGGGTACCCTCCCTAAAGACTATCCCCCCACCCCACTAATAGCTGTTTGTGAAACTGTTAGAGCAAAATGGCGAACTTCCACTTAATGGGGTATTTTTGAATCCCCAAAAATTTTCTCTCCCCTTTCCCATTGGGTTTTCGCCGTGCCAGAAGCACAGCTGCCCCCCTTGCACATTTTACATAACATCTGCTTTTTGCACGCCATGAATCCGTACTAGCATATTTTGGATCTTAAAAGAATAGATACAACATGGCAGTACCAATTCTCCAACAATTTCTTTCTGGGCATACTGGAAACTGGGTGTCTTTAAAAGTCCTTCCTCCCCAACGCACTTTCCAGGTCAAAATTGCTCTCCCACATCATCTTTTTTCCCCTCAAATCGAAGGTGTCCCACAAAGCAGTGTGCCAGTACCACTTTATTCCTTCTTGCTGTTAAAGATTTTGTCCAGTTTTACCCCCAGGACCCGGTCATCACTAATGTTGATGATTTAACCATTTGCTCTGGGCAACCCACCCCAAATCTCCCAAATTTCTTCAATCTGCAATTCATCAGTTTTTCCCGGGGCCCAAAAAACCAGGCTTCTTTTTCTACCTCTAAATCTTTTCCTTTTTTTCTCTCACCCACGTGTAGGTCCCAAAACCCCCATTCTTTTATATGGCCCCTCCAATGCTGTTCCTTGGAAATTCCTAGGTGTCTTTTTGACTATCCATATATCATGGGCTCAGATCCCCAAAACCTCTCTCTTTTTTACTTGACCCTCCCCACTTTGTTTATGGATCCCCATATCTACTCCTCTGCCCAACTTTTTTCCCTTTGCCCACTTGAAAAAATCCATCACTGGGGTTTTCGTTTAGATAGGGCCTTTCATCCCTCCAGTTGAGAGCCTGAAACTGAATCAGGCATACCTCTCTATCTCGACGTCTGCCCTTCTCCTCTCTAGCTATTTTTTCGTTTCCCCCCAATTTTCCCCCAAATAAACTACTATCCCACAACCCCTACTTTTCCCTTTTAGTCATCTCCACTTTTTACCCTACCCTTTCTCACCGCATGGAACCCTCCTCTCCCTTTCCCCCTTTTCCCCCCATCTCCAACCTTTCCTTTTCTCGTCCTTTCCCGTCCCCCCGGCTTATACCTCACCCCCATATTGTTTCTTTTTTCCCCGACCCCCCAAAAATCAAATATCCCTCCTACTGTCCTCCCCCTTTTCCTTGACCATGCTCCACTCATTCCTCTAGTATTCAGAATCTGATGGCTCCAAATCCACCCCCGATGTGGTTTGCAGAAAATTTTCCCAACTGTACTTTAAAATACTCCCCCTGAACAGTTCCTTACTACAGAACTGATCCCCTCCTTTTTGCTCTAAAACACGTATATCATTTCCCTCTTCTCTTTGACAATTTTTACTGACCTGTAACTCATTAACCTCAAAAAGTAAATACACACCCCCAACCCCCTTTGTTTGAAAAGATCCAAAAACGGGTTTTTTCACCTTCCCCACACAAAAACAATCAAATTTTGCTGGGTGCCCAGCCATGTTGGAATCCCCGGCAATGAACAGGCAGATACACTAGCACGCCACGCCGCTGTGTCCACATCATACCAACCACGCTTCTCACGTATCCCAGCCACGGATTATTACCCACACTTTAAGACCTTCTTGTATAATCGATGGCAATCTTTTTGGTCAAGCCTCCGCACTAATAAATTACATTCTGTAAAACTATCAATCTCCTCCTGGTCAGCTCCATTTCATCGGAACAGACGTTGGGAGACCGCTCTCGCCCGCTTATGCATTGGCCACACCCGTCTAACACACTCCTATCTGATGTCACAATCTGATCCACCCTTATATTCCTTATGTAATGTTCCCCTTTCAATCCCACACATCCTATTGTCGTGCCCACGTTTTGAAACAACCCGTACCTCTGCTTTCCCCACCTATCCTCCCTTCACCGACCTCCCAACCTATCAGACATCCTTACAGAATCCCACACTTTCTGCTTCAACAACCTATTCTCTTTCCTCAAACGCATACATATCCTTCATCTAATCTAACTCCTTACCACACCCGACCCTAACCCTTTCACTCACCAATTCCTTTGCCCAGCTTAGACAAATAATCACTAACTCAACCACCCTTCCCTAACATTAACTATAGTGCTACATGACCTTAGATGTCTAGCACATTTATCTTGCTTTTAACCATTAACCATTAAATGAATGCATGTTCCCTATTATCACTTCAGCTCCAGCTCCAGCAAGAGCTACTTCCCTGCTTGTATTCAAGCTGTACTCAGTTCTATAATAAAACAGTATCAGTGCAATGCTACTCTATTTCCCCCAGAAGCTGCAAAAGTCTTACACCAATTCTCCCAAGATTAGCTTTGCAGACATCAGTGCTGCATTTATATTGGTGATGAATCATTCTTTGTCCGACCACATCGACCCCTCCCACGTCAATGCCAGAAATATCGGCGTTTTGGCCACTTCGTTATCTAGACACTCCAATCTCCACTTCCACAGTGCCTACCTACCCCTGGCACTCCTCGACTCAATCATTGCATCAGATAATCTGTTCCATCCAATCTTTTTCCACTGTATCCTCTACTACATTTACTTTTCCCTCTACCTCTCAAACGTCTGTTCCCTCTTCTCCCCCTCATAAGACCTTCCCAACCAATCCCCTTTGAGAAGCTCTTGAGAACACTCAAAACTATCTAATCATGACCCAAAATAACAGCTATCCCTCATCCATCCTCCAATCTCTCTGCTCCCATTTTGTCTACATTCAAAATAACTAACTGCTTGACATCCATTCTCCTCCTACTTATGTTCTCCCTACACTTCATCCTTCCACTTACTGAGAATGTATTAATCTCTGGACCCTTTTTTATCATTCATCAAGTGGCTTTTTTAGGAAATTGATATAAAAAACTAAAATACAATGCCAAACACCTGTTTTATTTAACATATTTATCGAAACGTATGTTACTTCTTTAAATATTGTATATGATGATTATGAAATAGACGTATTTAAATTTCTGAGTATTTGTCATGATACGAGACTTGGGAAATACTGAACCGTGATGTCTTACAATCATGATTGAAGAAGAGGATGTAAAAAGTCATACACTAAAAAGATACAAACTCATGGAAGCAAGCACACAATCATGCACCCCCCCCCCCCCCAAAAAAAAAAAAAAAAAAAAAAAAAAAGGAAACAAGAAACAAGAAATTGCAGTATCTGTAATTTATAGTCTTTATTGATTAAACATTGTAAGGGCGCTTAATACCTAAGATATTTGGTCATAAATTAAATCCAGTATTATGTCTGCTGCATGGAAAAAATGTAGACTGAGTATTGCCGGGAAAAACTGCACTATGATAATTTTGATAATGAAACCCAGGACAGAAAATGGCATTATGATAAATCCTAGGAGGTAACAGGAAATATAAAGGAAAGCAGCAACATAAATCCAGTAAAATATAGTAAAACTTAAGCCCTTTCTAGTCAGTTCACGAATGGTCTTGAAAGCTCGTGATGGGCTGTTGTTGCGGCTGTTTGTAAAAGACATATCTATTGGCTGGTACCGAGACCCCAAAATTATTGGATCTGTGTGTAGTGATATAGGTTCACTTTCATTCTGGGAGGTAATGGAAATCAACATAGAAATATTAGAGGTATCTCTTATCTCTGTGGAATTTGGTTTTGTCTCAATTGTACTCCTTATGCTATTTAACTGTGTGGGGTCTTCCCTGTAGGTTTCTTTGTTGCCATTTACACAGGAAAAGTCTTCTGGATCACATTTTTTTTCTGTGTGAAGGTTATGGTTGTAGTCAGGATCAATTCTGAAGGCTTTGTTTTTCCAACAGCGTGAGCTCTGTCATGAAAAACCCACTTGCCTTGTATTTATTGAGAGAGACGTAGGTGCTTGCCATTTACTTCTTGGGATCTCATGACTGAAGTGCTTTTGATAACAGGGATTTTGCTCTTGTGTGGCGCATTCGTGGGTTTTTCATTGTTTATGGGATTTCCAGCTGTAATATTACTTTTAGAGTATTGAGATGATTTGTTTAGCTCCTTTTCACTTACTGTGATATGTGGCACAAAATCTGTACTTTTGTTATCACTGACATCATTCTCTTCTATGTTGTGGAGTTTAGTTCTTCAGCTTCAAAATCTAGACCACTAACATCATTTTTGGGATTTTTGTTTTCTGATGAAATCTGGGGTTGCGTGACTCCATTGACTGTTTCTTTCTTATTTTCCTTTTTAGTTCTTACATGTAATTCTGGAACGTCTGTCCCTTGCAGACTGGATGCATTTTCTTCCAAGACATGTTGTGTAATCTTATTTCCCTTCTGTTGATCATTTATTGAGTTTTTTGTTATCTCTTGGCCAGAAGGTACTACACCAAGACTGGTGATACTAGTTTGCTCCTTGTCAGTAATACTCTGTACTTTTTTTGATGCTGTGTTAGAATGTGTTTGTGGCTTACTAGATTTTTCAGCTGCTCTTTCCTTTTGCTGTGTCTTGAAATCACAGCAGAATTGCAGACTCTGAATACACACAACACCCTGTTGAGTAGGAAGAGATTCTATAATGTTATGCTTTGATGATGCCATATTTACAAGCATGATAAATAACCTTAAGCTATGCAATATTTAATGGCGTTGATATAAACTCTTAAGTGATGCTATATATATGGACAAGAGTGTAATTGTTTGTTTTATTTCAGATAGGAGCTGAATGAATGAAAAATTGCAATGTACAATGTAAATAATTCATACTTCTGAAAAGTCAAAAACAGCTCATACACTTTCACTCCCTCTCTTCTCATTCTATCTCTTCTCTCGAACTCTCTTTATCTTCCGCACTGAACTTGTGTGTTTTCTCCTTTGTGTTTTGCCCATTTCTTATTTCCCTGTATCTTCGTTTCTTTCATCCCTACCTCTCTTACTCCTTCCCTTCAATCTCTCTCTCTCTCGCTCCCTCTGCCTGTCTCTCCTGCCATTCTTTCTTTCTTTTTTTTTTTCTTTCTCTCTCTCCCTCTGTCGCTCTCGCTCTCTCTCTCTCTCTCTCTCTCTCTCTCTCTCTCTCTCTCTCTCTATATATATATATATATATATATATATATATATATATATATATATATATAAACAAACACACGCACATGCACGTGCACGCACATGCACATGCACATGTACACGCGCACGCACGCATTTACGCACGCACGCACACACACACACACACACACACACACATACATATAGACTCACACACACACACACACACACATACACATACACAACACACACATACACATACACACACATACATACACATACGCATACACATACACACACACACACACTAAATATATGTATGTGTGTATGTGTGTATATAAATGGCCGCGGTGGCCGAGTGGTTAGAGCATCGGACTCAAGACTGGCACGACGGCAATCTGAGTTCGAGGGTACGAGTCACCGGCCTGTGCGTTGTTCCCTTGGGCAATGAACTTCACCTTGATTGCCTACCTAGCCACTGGGTGGGGAAGCCAGCCCAAGTCAGCGCTGGTCCCAAGCCCGGATAAGTAGAGAGAATGATTACCTAAAAGGTAACACCGGCACTCTCCGTGGAAAGGAACTGGGGACCCTACCACGTACTTACTCCAATATCATCACAACATGAAAATTACAATTAAGTATCATGTTGTGACCACGGCGGCTCAAACATGAACCTACCGTAAAAAAAAAAAGTAAGTATATATACATATATATGCACACACACACACACACACACACACACACACACACACACACACACACACACACACACACACACACACACACACACACACACACACTTCCCACTTTCTCCGTAGTGTTTGCTGGGTGGCCATTTGAAATCAAGTACTTTTCACTGATTAGAAACAAAAAATATGAACAGTTTATGTTAAAGGCACAACTAGTTAGATAAAGACTACATACTACTTTGGTGAGCAGTTCCCTGGACAAAGGAAGCGAGACAGGACATGGATCATGTCGTTCTCGGCACGTGCAGGAATCGCGGTCGACGCCGGCCCATGCTGGTGAGGACCTCAAGACCTCTGCCAGTGATGTTCTGGAAGGAAACGATGAGGTCCTATTGTCTGAATTAGCATTGGCTAATTCAGACATATTTACATTACATATATATTTACATATACATATATACATACACATATACATATATAAACATAAATATATATTTACATATATATACATATGTATATATACATATATACACTTATACATATATACATATATATTTATATATACATGTGAGTATATATATACACACATATATATGTGTGTGTGCTTGTGTGTGTGTACGTGTGTGCTTATGTGTGTGTGTGTGTACGTGTGTGCTTGTGTGTGTGCTTGTGTGTGTGTGTGTGTGTATGCTTGTATGTGTTGTGCTTGTGTGTTTGTACGTGTGTGCTTGTGTGTGTGTGTGCTTGTGTGTGTGTGTGTGTGTGTGTGTGTGTGTGTGTGTGTGTGTGTGTGTGTGTGTGTGTGTGTGTGTATGCTTGTATGTGTGTGTGTGTGCTTGTGTGTGTGTGTGTATGCTTGTGTGTGTGTATGCTTGTGTGTGTGTATGCTCGTGTGTGTGTGTGTGTATGCTTGTATGTGTGTGTGTGTGTGTGTGTGTGTGTGTGTGTGTGTGTGTGTGTGTGTGTGTGTGTGTGTGTGTGTGTGTGTGCAAAAGTTAAAGTGTAAGTTGTGTGAGTGTGATTACAAATAGATATTTGCAGAGGTGTCCATTTTAACCATCACAAAGGAATCTGTCATCTTGGAAATTTCCATGGATATACGTTTTCAAAAGTAAGACAAAAATACCCTATTTTGCACTGACTGAAATTGTGAAATTTTGATATTCATCTCGAGTATTAAAGTACGGCATACTTGCCAATCTAGATTTTCCTTTTTCAATTAAAGTAGCTTACCTGTCCTGCGGAAGGGCGGCTACGAGGTAAGGCCAAGCTGCCACCCACGCCCATATTGTCAGATGACCCATCACACTTAGCGTGAAGAAACGTTAAAAAGCGAGTTAAGTAATACCAATTTCATAATACTGGTCAGTAGCAAGATCATAACTATGCTCTATACGGCGACGAAGGTGCACTCGACAGCTTGGTCATGACTGGTGATAGGTTGCAAGACTGGTGATGATAATTGTCTAATAACTGCCAGGCTGATGATGAATAATTAATATATATATATATATATATATATATATATATATATATATAATTTAACCAAGTAGCATTTAACCATTCATAACCCTTCAAATAGGGATGAAGAATTGACCTCACAAATCCGGAATAACATGGCTGTCTAAGATGTCAATGGAATGGCATCATCAAGGGCTCCTAATTACCAGAATCCTTCAGAATAATCTGGTGATAATTCCATATTTCATCGTGGCAGCGTTAAAAGGGGAGAACAGCGTCATAAATGAAAAATTTGGCGATAGTAGTTTTGAAGTACATTGAAAAGTCTTTCTGTATATTAATTAAACTAAAGCTGTAATGGGATATGGGAATTCAGACATTTCCCCTACTTTTAATTATCTATTTTTGTAACTGGCGGAGATTTCCTTGCACGAGCTTTGTGTAAGCAGGCATGTAGTTTGGTGTCTAAGTTTATGAATTAGATTGACTGATTATATTTTAAGTTTTGCTACTATATGTTTATAGGTTATTCTGACAAGTCTGCAGTTGGGCTGACTAAGAGGATGTTATTGCTGAAGAAACAAACAGTTGAACAATTAATTAATACTATTCCTTATTTCTTTCATATTCAAAGTAGTGAGAACAAGTAGTAATATAAGATAAGATTAATCAGCTTTTGGCCCTACACTCTACTTATATCTGAACACGAACACAGCACTGTTAAGTATTATTACAAGGGAAAGACAAATCTGCTATATAAAAAGTGTGTTATATAAAATGAGTACTTATACTGGCCTCGTAGGGAAATATTCGCCCGCACCAACCCGCGAGTAAGGAAATGCCTGCGCACACATATTAACACGGGAAATGCAAAATTACATTTAGGGAAATATCCCCGTGTAATATGGGAAAAAGTCCGACCAGGGAAAAGTCCTATTATCGGAAATATGATGTGCTCACACTCAAGCTCACACTGCGGCCATAAGCACCGAGTGTCAGACAAACAAATGAGACAGCCATAAAAAGCTGACACAGGCCGGGCCATAAGTGAAAGGCCCGGGCGAAGCCAGAACTTCGCAAATCTCAAGCAAGCAGCAAGCTGCGGCCAGTCGGACTACAGGCGACCCAGTGCTACTATCAAATGCATCTTCGTCTGTTTAAAAGGTGGCTACACGAGTAATTATGGCTGTCTCAGTTGTTTTTCTGACACTCAAGCCTTAGAGAATCAACTGAGACAGCCATAAATAGCTGACGCAGGCCGGGCTATATATATGGAAGGCCCGGGCGAAGCAATGATTTCGCAAATCTCAAATGAATGCATGTATGAAGCAATAATACATTTATGTGACATCAAAACAAAGGCTGATATCAATTTACATGGCATCAGTGACATCAATATAAACTTGGCGTTAATATTCCATGGCACATCAATATTCAATTTGTTTTCAGGAGTGTTTATCAAATACATTAAAACAGCCAGTTTACAGTACTTCTTATGCACCCTTGTTCGACAGAGAAGCAAGAAATGAAGAAGAGTGATGTGCATATGCCAGGTAGGTAAAGAAAAGACAAAAATATTCCTAAAAAACTAAACTTTACCTAGATGAAGACAGGCTCCTGTGGCTGTGATCACAGAGTAACTGCTTAAACACAGTTTTCGTTTTTTTCTTGGTCATCGGAGCAATGTCTGAACAACTTGTTTCGAAACGAGTAATTCCGCTTGGTAACAAAATGATCCTGACTGTAATAATGAAGTTCCAAGAAGTTCGATGTTGTGATATCCAGTAAATATTTATAAAGATGGCGATGAACCGTCTGTTCTCGCCTGTGTTTATGCCTTCCCTTAAATGAATGATATCCCCCTTAATCGTTAGTGAAAGGTTGCCTCTCATTAAACAGAATAGACTGTAACGTATTTCATCTTTCCTCTTGATACTATTTATGTATGTAGATTGCGTGTACTATTTTAACATACTTTTATGTACAATGAGTGCAATGATGTACATTATTATGCGCCATTTATACAGTTTCGTAGTCGTTTCGTTGAAGAACCTCGCATCATTCAGTCTTGTAAAATCGAGCGTGGTACGATGGGACAAATGAATCGTACGTGTTATCTCACTCGCTCGCTCACTTAGTGCTATATTAAAAGCATTTGGTATGAATCAAATGAGGAAAGGTCACCATGTAAATCAAAGGGAGAAGGGCGTCGTTTTGTGGGACCGTCAATATTTTAAGCCTACAAACTCACATACGGAAATGTACACAGCTATACACCCACCCATTCGCACATCCATTCGAGCTCTTGAACACAGGCGCGCGCACTCACATGCCTAAGTCAGTCAATCGATCTATCAACACACACACACACACACACACACACACACACATTCAAGCATACACACACAAGATCACACACACACACACACACAAGCACACACACACACAAGCACACACGTACAAACACACAAGCACACACACATACAAGCATACACACACACACACACACACACAAGCACACACGTACACACATACACACACACACATACACACATTCATATATATATATATATATATATATATATATATATATATATATATAATTGTAGTTTTCATATTGTGATGCTCTTGGAGTGAGTACGTGGTAGGGTCCCCAGTTCCTTTCCACGGAGATTACCGGTGTTACCTTTAAGGTAATCATTCTCTCTATTTTATCCGGGCTTGGGACCAGCACTGACTTGGGCTGGCTTGGTCACCCAGTGGCTAGGTAGGCAATCGAGGTGAAGTTCCTTGCCCAAACGAACAACGGGCCTACCGGTGACTTGAACCCTCGAACTCAGATTGGCGTCATGCCAGTCTTGAGTTCGATGCTCTAACCACTCGGCCACCACGGCCTTCATATGCAATATAATATATATATATATATATATATATATATATATATATATATATATATATATATATATATATATATATATATATACTATCCGGATTTTTCCTCGGGGTTGACTCCCGAAGCCTTTTTATTTCATTTTGTTCTCTGACACTCTGTGCTTGCCGTGGTGGCGTGATTGCCGCCATGGTGTAAGCATGCGGCATAATCTTATTACCAGCCCGGCGGCTGTTGTGGGCGGTCATTGTCTCAGAAATTGTGTGTGCTCACAATTCTGTAAGTAATGTACCAACGTGGTGTTCGGCTCACTACAGTGCATGCAACACCTTTCTTCATGGTCAATTGTCTTTATGTTCTGCCATGCGCAATGGTAACATGATTCTGTGAAGAATGACTTCAGTACCTTTATTGATTGCTTCGGAGAGTGCTATTGGCTCATAGCCTGTGGCGTCTGAGTACCATCTGGCCAAAGGGGGAGGATCTCGCTTTCTCTCTGTGAAGTTGCAGGAGGAAGCCACGAGCTGTGGCATTACACTTCTGCCTTAAGATTTTTCGGCTCGGTTTTATGATCATGGGATTTGGGGGCATACCCCTGCCAATGTCAGCTTGTCTGTCAGCAAGCTTATTCCCTCTGATACCTATGTGTCTAGGGACACAGTTTATGATTATTATTCTACCTGAGCAAGAATCCTCTGTGCTATTTTGAGGATAGTAGTCAGAAGGTAGATGCTGTCTTTGGGTGAGCTTTGCTGTAGGCAGTCAGTGGCTGCCCTGGAGTCTGTATGTATGACCACGTGTCCCCCTCAGGGACGCGTGTGCTAGGGCTCCCATGATCACAATTGCCTCTGCCTGTAGCATTGTCTGTTACCCTCATGGATTGTATGGCATCCCTTGCTGCAAAGCCGGCGCTTGCAGTTTGGTTTAAGGGATCGACTGATCCATCCGTGAAGTAGGTTCTTCTACCCGGAGGAGTGTTGGCTGCAATGACCCTCTCAGCTTCTGCCTTTAGACTAGGCATTGTATTGATTCTTTCTCCTTGACGAGCTCATAATAGGGAACTTGATCAAGGTTTGTGCCCATGACGGGGCTTCAACAAAGTCAGGGTGGGGGGAGTCCATGCCCTTGGCAAGTAGTTGTTCTTTGAGCTGATAGTGTATCAACACCCTGGCTGTGTGAGACAGCCAGGAGTTGTTTGCAAACAGCTCGTGGTCTTGTTCTAGGCGTCTGACTATTTTTTCTCTCGTGTTTGTGTCCATGGGGGCTTGGATGACCTTTGAAAAGAAATGAGCTGCCATTAGATCAATTTGCGATTCCAGGGGAGAAAGTTTGCCTCTATGGGTGCCACCTTGGGGCACCCAGAATGATCCGGGCAGCTTCATTTTGGACTGTCTCCAATTTTTCTCTTAATTTTGTTTTTGCGGCAATCAGGGAGACAGAAGCATAGTCCACAATGGGATGGATGGCATATACACAGAATGATCTTAGTACTTTATGTCTAGCTCCTATGTGTCTCCCAGACATTGCTCTCATGATAGACAGTCTTGCTTTGGTTCGGTCAACCAAGTACAGGACCTCTTTTTTAAAGGAGAGGGTCCAGTCAGTCATTACCCCAAGTTATTGGAAGACCTGGACCCATTCTTAGTCCATTCCCTGGATTCTCAGACTTGTGCCTTGAACATTTAGTCTCAGAGCCATGGCTTTGGCTGCAGAGGTCTTTAGTCCTGTCCTACAGCATTCCTCAGAAACAAGGTCCAGACAGATAGATGACCTTGGAATCTGACTTTGGCTATTCTGTTCCTAAAATAGTTACCTATCCAAGCCAGGAGCTTTCCTCTGATTCCCTTCCAAATCAGGTTTTCCTGAATAGCAAGAGGACTTGCTAATTCAAAAGCCTTCTCCAGGTCTAGGAATGCTACCACAGAAGTAACAATGTGCTTAAGAGCGTGGCTGTGCTGAGTGCTGTGCTCATGCTCCTTGTGAACCCATGGAGGTGTTCATGTGGGGATCCCATTTTCCATTGAAGTCAGTTTAGTACCATTCTCTTGGCCGTCTTGCCCAGACAGCTGAGGAGAGAGAAGGGCGGTACTTCCCTGGCTCCTTTGACTTTAGCATGGGAACTATGATGGCCCTCTTCTAGCTCTGGGGTAGAGTGGAAGTTTCCCAGGACTTGTTGATGAGTTGCAGGAATGCAAGCTCACCTGCCAGTCCTAGGTGGGAAATGATGGGGTATGAGATCCCATCAGAACCGGGGGTTGTGCAAGAACTGTTTTATGGGTTTTTCTTAGTTTCCTCAGAGAGAAGATAAATGCTTGTTCTCACAGACAACTACTGTTTCGTTTGCTTCTGCTTGAGGGTCGTGGTGTGTGCACCTCGAGGCTGAGCGGCAAGTAACTCACCTGACCCGTTGCCACAGCTCTGTAAGGGTGGTTCAGTGGTCAAAGGACTCACACCATTCCAGCCACTTTTCTTGCCTGACTCTTATGGCAGTTTTCTTGGTATCCCTGACTGCTTCTCTTAGGAGAGATAGGTTGTCAGGGGTTCTTTGCTTCGGAAATGTCTCCTACACATGTTCACCCTGTGGTTGACTTCCTTAATCTCGTCATTAAAGTACCAGGCATCCTTATAACTCCCGGACCATGGCCGAGTTTTAGATATAGTCTGTGAGGCTGCTTGATTTATGGCACTAATAAGTCTGGCTTCAAGCATTTCCACGTTTTCACTCTGTGGAGGTTCTTTGCTTCTAAGACAGTGGGCCAAAGCAGTCTGAAAGGCTTGGCAGTTGGCCTTGTCTGTTTTCCATCTTGGATTTGGTTGTGGCATTTGGGCTGGGCCAGCATCCATGAGGGTAGTAACAGTGCCATAATGGTCACCTGTGAAGTCTCATCAACACACCATCTAATTCTCTCCACCAGAGCCACAATGGCCAGGGTGAGGTCTAGGACCCCATCTTTGACATGCATTGCCTGTTGAAAAGAGCGATCTTGGGGAGTCTCAAGCTATGTGATGGCCTGCTGCATCCAGTGCCCTGCAGGGAGCCAGGATGGGGTGGTGTGCATTGATGTCTCCTCATATGATCACTCGGTCTTGTGCTGCAGTAGCACAGACCTGGGTGATGGCCAGGCTCCTACAGCCTGATCTGCCTGTACACATTGTACAGCTTGAGGGGGCCCCCGGCCAGGTGAATCTTAATGGCAAGAGATTCAACATCCTCTCCACAGTGCAGTGCATCGGCTATTGCGGAGCAAGGGATTGTTGCTCTGACCAGGGTGATCAAGCCTCTTTTGCCAGCTATGCTTGGCAGCATGAAGACATGATAGCCTGAGAAGCGAACAGTCCCCTCTATTAATGTCTCCTGGAGCATGACAATGACATGTTCCTTGATCGCATTATTGCGTGGAGGATGGCATTCTTTGTATTGAAGCCATAGATGTTCCACTGTAGTATGCTTAGATTGTGTGTCATGATGTTATTTGGTGATAGTTACATCAGAGACGTCTTTATATTCAGCTTCAGAGTCGGAGTCTGACAACTCCATTGTGAAGTCCTCGCTGGTTGAGGGATCTTCATATGTTGTCAGGTTAACCGTGGGTCCACTGGGAGGTGGAGAGCCTTTGGTAGCTTTAAATTTTGTGAGTTTGGCTTTTGTGACTTCAAGCTTTATCTGTGTATTTTTTCTGGTTGCCGACTTTAGCTGAGTAAGGTCAGCTTGCCCTGGCACTGGCTGCACAGATTCAGCCTATTCTGGCTCTGCCTGAGGGCGTGGCCAGGGTTGGGGTGGGGAGGGGAGTCTCATCCTGGGGAGAGGGTGGGGCTGCTTTAGCTCTGTTCAGCTTCCTCCCTTTCAGGACTGCAACAGTCTGGTTCATTGCTGTCATGAAGACCGTGACTGCCTTCTCCGCCTCCTCACTGGATCTCCCCAAGGCTGTTGCTATTGCATTGACTATAGCAGTCAATAGGAGAGTCATGTCTTTCTCGTCAAAGAGGATATTATCGTCTCTTAGGGAGGCTTTTGTAGTGTTCTTTGAACCTTCATTCCTGTGGTTCTTTTCCTGCATTTTAGTAATGGTGGGAAACTCCTTTTTTATTAGAGATATGCGATGTCGGATGTAGAGGGGCTTCCTTCCTCTTAGGTGTTTTGTTCTGTCCCCAGACATGGATGCCTGGGGAGCAGGAACAAAGTCTGCTTGCTTTTTAGCAACCTCTTGTCACCTGAGGGCTGCCTCTTTCCTGACAGAGCAAGCCAGGCTCAAGGCGTGATGCCCCTTGGCACAGTTGGGACATTTGGCTTTTGTGTCCCTTTGGCCTTCCTTGAGGCACACCTCGATGTTGTGTGCCTTGCTACAGACACCACATTTAGGCTTGGCCTTGGAGCTAACCTGGTGGTGGCCGTATCTTTGGCACTTGAAGCACTGAAGTGGCTCAGGTACATATGTTCTTAGGCTGTAGGAGCCTCAGTTATGCAGATCAAGGGTAGTGGTTGGGTCTCCTTTCAAGGTCACCAGGACTTGCCTGGTTGGGCTCTTCCCTTTCGACATTCGGGAAGTGTCCACGACCTGTGGGTGTGATATGATCACATCATATGATAGTGAGAAGCCAAGTAGCACCATCTTGACTCTCCTATCGTCGGAATTGAGTGGCGAGAGACACACTTTCCTCCCATCATTAAACTCCTTGGTTTCCTGCAGTAAATTCAGGGTACCTTGTTTTTTACCCTGGTCTCTGGCAACCCGGATTGACAACCAGATTTTTCGCTGCATCTCCAATGCTCTTACCAGTTGGTAGGCATTGTCGAAGCCTTCAGGTTTAGAGGGAACCTTAAGCTGTGGGAAACACCAAGGGTGGCCTGGGTCATTTCGGGCCGCCCTTTCGGCCTAAATTATGGGCGGCGGTGGTGGAAACAGCAGCGGTTTCGGCTGGTTCAACTTGTGTTCCCATCTCGGTCAGGGAGGATGGCTGAAGGTTAATCCGAGCTCTCCCTGATTTGCCTGCTGGCCTGGAGAGGCCAGCACGAAAGTCCATCTGCTGGACAATCTCGTGAACAGACATGTTTCTGGCAGATGTCGTGTCCATTTTAGCAGCAGGTTTCCCAGAGTCAACCTGAGCTTTGCATTTTCTCTTGCCACTAGAAGCCGTGTATGGCTTCAGAGTGACTTCCATAGTCTGGGCCTTGCACGGTATGTCAACATTTAAATCTCTTTGCTGTGAGAGGTTTGAAATGTTTGCCATAAATTTAGCAGTTATTTCATCCTCTCACGCCCCCACCCACCACCGAGTCCAACAAGGGGAAGCTGTATGTTAGAACTAATGTCTAACAGCCACAGGGGTGGTGAGAGGATATACGCAGCCAATGGCCATTGTACTGCCACTCATGGGACCAGTGTGAATGTCAACAGCAACATTGACTGCTAGCCTCCCAAAGGAGACCAGCCGATTGATCTGACCGGGCCGAGATCAGACCACCCGTCTTGCTGGAATAAGGGACCAAAGAGGCGTGTTGCTAGCCACAGGGCGTACTCATGTATGGTATCGCTCAACCTCCAGGACTCCCATCTCCACAGCGCACAGGGATGTCACGCACGGCAAACATATGGGTAGGTGTGAACCCCTGGGGGGAGACCAGAGGGAATGTACTTCCACCTACAAGATAGGCATCATTGTTTGGAACCCTTTCTTCCTCCCTCTAAAATGAAACAGCCACTCAAAGGCTGTATCACCTCACAGAGGGAGCTCTAGTCCTGCACCTCAAAGAGGAGGTTCCGATGGCAGGACCACAAGTGTGATTTTTGTATAGGGTAGACTCCCACACCCTTTGTTCATGCATGGTGTAGCAGCACGACCCCACAACCTGAACTTAGTATAGTTTCTCAGGTTGGGTCACATCAGGGCCATACCCACATCTGTAGCCTCCCCTCATTCCCTGCGCGCTTAGACAGTGCAGAATCCGGAACTGTGATCAGCATTCCCTGATTCTCCAGCAGAACTAGACAACAGCAGCAGCAGCACAAGGATTGCCCAGTCCTTGGCCGACTGGAGAGCCTGCCGGCTCCGCCGTTGATCCCCGACTTCACCAACAGCAC
Source organism: Penaeus monodon (assembly GCF_015228065.2). Classification (NCBI taxonomy): domain Eukaryota; kingdom Metazoa; phylum Arthropoda; class Malacostraca; order Decapoda; family Penaeidae; genus Penaeus; species Penaeus monodon. Next base: position 28,733,190 of record NC_051425.1, on the reverse strand, counting down.
CCAGCCATACCTGTGGGCACTCGCACCCACAACAAACACTCCCCAAAGAGATAAGACACTAGTCCAAAAATAGTAGATGCCCAACCAACATCTACTATAATGGACTCAACTACAAGGCAGCAGTAATTTTGTATAGGGTGAGCTCCCATGGCTTAGCCATACACAGACTGAACCACTAGACATCAGTCGGGCACCACTATTGTAAGACTAAAGGTAAGACTAATCTATATTTGCAAATCCGTGTGTGTGTCTGTGTGTGTGTTTATATAAATGTATATGTATATATGTATATTTATATATATTTGTGTATATATATGTATATACATATATACAATATATATGTATATACACACAATCCGGATTTTACCTCAGGGTTGACTCTTGTGTTTCTGTGTATGTATATATATACATATGTATATACACATATGTATATATATAAATATATGTATATATGTATATATATATGTGTGTGTGTGTGTGTGTTGTGTGTGTGTGTGTGTGTTTGTGTGTGTGTGTGTGTGTGTGTGTGTGTGTGACATATATAAATATATGAATATATATATATATATATATATATATTACATATATATATATATATATATATATATATATATATATATATATATATATATGTATATATATATGTGTGTGTGTGTGTGTGTGTGTGTGTGTGTGTGTATGTAAATCTATTTGTACACACACACACACACACACACAACACCATATATATCATACACTCATATATATATATATATATATATATATATATATATATATATATATATATATATATATATATATATATGTATATGTATATATTTATATACATATATATATTTATTTATATATATTATATATATATATATATATATATATATATATATATATATATATATATATGAAAGATGGAATAATGCAATGCCGCATTGATATCAATAAATAACAACTCTCCTTGATATTTATTGATGTCAATGCGGCTTTGCATTATTCCATCTTTCATAACTATATCTCACTACAATCGTAAATCAAGTGTCTTTACTCTTTCTGACTTAACAGTGAGCTCGAGCTGATAATGGTATGCCTGAAAGGGGTGCCATTTGGGAGAGGGGGGCATTTGCCGTCCCCCCTAAACCATAAAGACCATAATTTTTTTTACTAATTACACCTATATAGATCCGGTTATTGCTTAAAATGCCCTTAGAACAACTAATTTTATTTCACTTTGTTCGGCTTCGTTTTAAAAAAGACGGCAAGGGGACGTGGCAACTACTACCGGCCACACCCCCTTATCAAATCCAGTTAGATGTATGGGGTGTTGCCACTGAGTATCAAATAGTTTTCATTAGCTCATGATATTCATGCACTTCAGTGCATGTTTCTTATTTCTCTTTCACTATTATTCATAGTTTTGAATGGCATCTAATGGCATCGAATCAACTCCTAGCAATCGTTTCAGTTTCATCTAATCCCGAGTAAAGATACTTTTTTAGAGAGTGTACATCTGACTTAGGATTTGTTTTTTCAAATCAATTTCCACCGAGTCCCCACAGGGAGTATGTGTATGACCTCGCTATCATTACTCTTGTATGAGTAGATAGATAATGTCTATGGAGCTACTTAGTGGTTGGTTTAATACTGGTCCTCCGGTTCATACCTGTAGTGACCTAGGTTTGAGTCCTGGTCAGGGAGGGATGTTGTATTCCATCTTTCACATAAATACACCTCGGTTTCGAATTTCTAAATCAATTTCCACCAATTGTCTATGGAGAATGTGTGTAAAACCTCACTATCATTACTCATGTACGAGCAGATAGGTAATGTCTATGGAGCTAGTTAGATCCTAGTTGCACACTCCTTTTAGTAGGTCATGTGGCATGGTTGGTTTAGTACTGGCCCTCCGGTTTCATACCTGGAGTGACCT
>NC_051425.1:28718769-28721269 GCF_015228065.2 Penaeus monodon | reverse complement strand
GTCATAGTGAAGTTACCAGATAGAGAGAGAGAGAGGTTGCCATGACGGAGAAGCCTGCCGTCCGGGTGCGCCTCCCCGCACACCGAGGGAGGAGCTTTGTTTACAAAGGTAAAAACAATAATCCTCCAGGTGTAAATAGAACCTGACGCTAGCCATACTTGCCTCCTTGCGCGTTTCATTCATCTAATGAGAGGGAAGCTAAGTTTTTTTTTTTTTTTTTTTTTTTTGGGGGGGGGACTATTTTGCCTGTGAGAAGGTGTACTCATACATGCATACATACATACGTACGTACATACGTACACGCATACATATATACATACATGCAAACACACACACACACACACACACACACACACACACACACACACACACACACACACACACACACACACACACACACACACACACACACACACACAGGCACACGCATTTGCACACACACAATAATGATAATAGTGGTGATGATAATAGTTGTAGCAATAATAATGATAGTAATGATAATGATGATAATCACAGTAATTTAGTTCAGTGCTTTATTACAAACAGTAGAATCGTGAACAGTGTATTGCAGTATCAAAAATGGCTAAAAACACATCAAACACATCATATGAAACATTTAAAAGTAACCGAAAACAACATAAACAGGGTGAGCACAGTCAAGGGATTTCGTGATTTTGCCCGTCTGGATGTTTACATTTTTGTTTACTTCTATCAGTCCCCTTCTTTTTTTATTGTCACTGAATTTAAATTAGATTCTATACATGAAGAGCATGGGAGGAGTTTTTAACAGTCCAGTTACATCATTATCTTGTAAGTTACACAAAGGGAACCATACAATTCATACACTGGCAAATAATTAACTTTACTTTTGCGTAAGTTGCTGTAGATTGGAAATTGCTAATTTGTTCGTATTTCAGCGTCCCTAATTACAGATTTTATATCAATAAAAATACTAGCAGAAGCTAAATCGAAAATGACCGAGATGTCCTCTTTTACCTTGTTAGCTGCCTGACTGAAGATCAGCAATGTTCATTTTAGGTCATATTCACCATTTCAACCGCAAAGAAGTGGATCAAAGTAAACCGAGAAGAGTAGTGCACGTCTAGCCTCTCCATTTCATCACCAGGTGCAAACTCCTCAGATGACACTCCAACTTTCCCTGTTCTACTTATAAGATACATATTTAAAATGAGACGAATGATCAGTGAACAAACTTCTCTTCTTGTAAGAATATCAAGCAGTTTCCTAGACCGTATTCAATGAGTTAGTCGCATCAAGCAACAACGCCTAAAACTGAACCATAACAATGAAAGTAGAGAGAAGCCGAACAACCTTTCATGTACTTACATTGTAAAAGAATTATAATAGTTGTTTATTTGTCCTTAATCAGTTCTTTGACTACAGTCTAAACTTTTTTTTTTTTTTTTCAGTTATTATCATGAGGGCCGAAAAAGGATTAAAGCACAGTATTTATCTATACGTTTTTTTTTTTTTTTTTTTTTTACGTTCATTAAATTTTAAATGATGACACTAATGGTAACAAAATATATTTAACATTATTCTCCATCATAGTGATCATAATTTCCCAGGCTGATAAGTCTTCTTGTCATCCCGTGGGTCACTTATGTCCATCCCGAGGACCAAGTTTGGCCCGCGGGCCATGAGTTTGACATTCTTGGTCTAGAGGTTTACTAATGATTGCATTTTTATATTGCACGGTAATTCGGTGTCGCAGCAAGATTTGTTCACATTTTTGTGTATAGGTTTAATTATGGCCTTACTGAATGATATATGATAACTTCCATATGTTATCATAACTTCAGTACCGTTGTAATGACAATCTCGTTCAATCTGTTATCTGGAACGCTGTTGTACAAACTGAAGAAGATATCTTTACATCTGTTTGCAATATCTTTATCGGAATAGAAGCCATCTACAACGAATAAGTGATGTTATCTTTTCCTTACAGTGGTCCAAAACTCCTTACAAGCTTTATTTAAAAATGATTAATCAGTTTTACCTTTAATGATGTCTAGATTTCGTTTGGCGTGTTTGATGGCATAGTGGCATCAGGCACCCAGAGGTGTGGCTGCGCGGGACACCACCGCGTCCACCCACAGGCTGTGCCGCAATGCGAGCTTGCCCTTCAGAGGTCGAGCGTAGTCATTCCCTCCGGGGACGCAGATGCACAACTTTGAGTAGAATGGTGAGGCGTGCCCGTTCACCAAGGATACTTCTTGCATTATCAAGCAAATTCACTATAGCTTTGCCAAGCAAAATCAGCACAAGAAAGAACCCGGTCTGCTATATCTAAATCATTTGAGTACATGCCAATGGCTGTTAGATTAACATTGATTTGAATTGGTAGATGTTGCAAAAGCACCATTGACAACTGAAACACCACTGCATTGATTGTTATAGACTCACTTACAATAAGACTGTCAGTTAATGATTTGCTTCCCATACCTGAGTCATGTGTAATTGGCATTTGGCATTTAAC
>NC_051425.1:28697760-28705260 GCF_015228065.2 Penaeus monodon | reverse complement strand
CCGGACCCACGACCAACGCATTACCCTAAGACATCGTCTCGTGTGCTCCCTTATTGTGTTGTACTCTTCATTAATAAAGAGTCAAGTCCTTATAACAACTATGACTACCCCTGCTAGCCATTGTACTAGGGCTCACAGGATCTTATAACTGGCGGCAGCGTGGTCATTGCGTCCTTTTGGCTCGCAACACGGACACACAGCCTCCGAAATTCGCCTGACTAGCTTCTAAGATCGACCATGTCTACAAAACCACGTGAGTACACATTGTTGGCCACTGTATTTCTTTTCCCTTCCTTCTTCTCCCATATATGTCTTAAGCCGTATGTGCAGTCATTCTCATGCTGGTTTTGTTGGGTAAAAGTGCTAAGAGACATAAAATGGCATGTTCTCACAATATTCTTCTGACCTTAGATCACATTATCGTGTGATCACGGCATGTGAACATGAATGTCATTCATTAGTTAAGTATTTAATTAAATTCTCTCGTTATTAGAGATCTATGTTGTTTCAACTGCAATGAATTTAACACTTTCATGATTTTATCTTAATCACGAATATCAATCATATAATTTATTTCTCCCCTCATAGCACGTTTTCCCATCTTGACCTGAGCGCACTTTCTCTTCCCCATTCAGTCGGTCAGGATATGGGAAGGCCAAGGGATGACCGCTCGTTTTTCCCGTAATTGGGATAACAGGTGCATAATTACATTGCTCATTGGTGACACATTCTATTGGAACTAGAATGGAGCTTGTAATGCAATTTTATATAAATCTATTATTTTCAGTATAGGGCTAGGATCTTCCCCCATATCATAGTGCACAAGGATGCCTGATATAACCCGGGGTTGCGTAAATCGCCTAATAGATCTGCACACAAGTAAAACCAAAGTTATTCGTTCAATCAGCAACTTTCGAGTTGGTGTTACCCACAGTTACGTCCGTTAATTAATGTAGGACTAGGGATTAAGCTAGAATCATTATTCGCTTATTATTCACACCTTTCTCACCCTCTAGAAGTCGCTTGCATGTTTTGGGTAAATCCCAAGCGATCATGTGATTCGTGATAGTTAGATATCCGTAGGGAATGTCACGAGCGCCCATCACAGATATGCAGAAGAGAGCAGGTTATTTATAGATTTTTCCGGCTCAATTCGCTTCATTGTAAGACATTTTGGGTATAGGAACCCCCGTTGATGAAGCCTGACATGCATAGCAAGACATGGCTACCTCGGCAGTTCAGAATTTCTGACCCCGAGAACATTCACTTGCTAGAAAGCTTGCGAATAATTTTTCACGTCACTGTTCATTAATGCATACATTCTGCCGCATATCATTAAATATTGAATTCAGTGTGGTAATTGAAATTATTTCATATAAATAGCAGTGCTAATTTATCACACAGAGAATGTGATTCATTCTACAAGGCAGCAGGGGGATGCAGTTTAAGGTCATGCCCAGGACGAATAATTATTATTATTATTATTATTAGTAGTAGTAGTAGTAGTAGTAGTAGTAATAGTGTTATTAATATTATCATTATTATTGTTATTACTGTTATTATCATTATCAATATTATCATGATCAATATCATTATCATTATTATTATCATTACTATCATCATCATCATCATCATCTTTGACCGGTCAGTGCATATATGACCCGTGAGAATCAGGAAAAAACAGAATTGCTGCGCTTAATTCTATGTATGGAGGAGGATCTAGATGGCACTACAGAGGGTTGTTTACATTTCAGATAAAAAACTTTACCGTTAGATGGCGTACATGAACATGGTTAACTTAACAAAATAGAATTTCACCTTAGTTTAGGTATTATGAGGTATATTATTTACACATGAAATAAAAGTATCCTTATATTAATAACCATCTTTGATTATTCCAACAGCTAGAATATTATATTATTTTCATCAGTCTGTTTATTTCCTTTTTTCTATTTGTGGTTATTCTTATTGAGCTGATGGGTGTGAGCATACCTTACCGCGAGCTGAGGTGGTATTTGGTCGTCGGTTGTCTGGCGGGCATGGCTTGGGTGTCTAAGGACCGGCGTGTAAATGCTGAATGATTTTCTTCTTTCTTCGTTGATCGAAGATATATATCATGATAATGGTGATGATACTAAAAACGGTGTTAGTAGTGATACTGATGACTCCAAAATAACAACAATAAGAGAGTGAAGAGACATTATTATTATTTCCACGTATATCACAGACCTGAGCATGGGTGAAGGGGCCCGCAAAGGAGTGAGAGTAAGGAAGGGAAGAATAGGGTGAGTATAAGGGAGGGAGATCGTAAGGAACGGAAAGCGATAGGGAGGGCGAGTGTAAGGGAGGGGAGCGTGAGGGAGGGAGAGTTAGGGCAAGGCAGTGATGTAAGAGAACGAGAGAGTGAGTGCGAGGGGAGACAGCATCGGGAGCGGACGAGGGGAAACCAGGCGGGTCAGAGCCAGCCAGCCATCTGCTTCGCTCACTCCCACACACGCACACACCAGTAAGACAAATCAACAAAATTCTGAAACACGCAAACCATAATAGCTGGCTGGTCATGGACGTCCTTGCAGGCATAAGACGTAATGAGCATTGGCGTACGAAGAGAGGAGGAAGTGTATAGTGTATGGTGCTTTACCCGCCGTGGACTGATGGTGAAAAACACACGGCAATGAGGGCGTGAGAGAACGGCGTATGTACGTGTGACGCACAGGTAAGACAATATGCTGAAAATCGGCGCGTTCGACTCAGTTCTTCTCTCTCCTTCGCTTGATATTGTGCAGCGCTGAGTGAGCGATGTGTGTATAAGAAATGCTTCGCTGTATAACTTATGCTTGTTATCTACTAAGCACACCCAAACACACACACACACACACACACAAACACACACACACACACACACACACACACACACACACACACACACACACACACACACACACACACACACATACACACACACACACACTCTCCCTCATCCACTTATTACACTCACCCCTTACACATGACAGGAAGCTGACCAAGGACAAAATTTATTATGAGACGGCAAACACAGGATATATAAACATCATCTTACCCGGGACTTACAGGGCACAAATACGTCTGGTTCAGAGAATAAAGCTTCGCTCTGCTTACCATCTCAACGAGCGCATATGCAGTGTCCTAAGTACCTACCTCTAAAAGTTATGGCACTATAGAGATAAGCCAGTGTGTTAAGCAGGTCGCGGGCGGGCTATGTTGTCGCTTGCCAGGGGAGAGGGATATGGGTGGGTGAGTGGGTGGAGGTCGTACGTATGTGTGGGGGAGGGATTTTTATGCATGTGGGGGAAGGGGTTGTGTAAGGGGGAGGGTTATATTCGTTGTGGAGAAGGTTATGAGTAGGGAGATTATACGTATGCGGGAGACGGATGTGTGTAGGAGGGGGTTATGAGTAAGGGGAGGGCGTAATACGCATGTGGGGGATGGGAGTATATGTAGGGGAGGGCATTATGAGTGGAGGAAGGGAAAAGAGTATTGTGTGTGTAAGGTACCATGTGTGGGCTACGCGCTTCTTGGGTGGTTTTATATGTGTATGACGGCATGTATGTGCGGCGCGGCATGTGTGTGTGGGCGAAAGCGGACTATGAATGTGAGAGTAGATTATGTATATGTCGGTAGGTTATTTGTATGCGGGACGGGTTCGTGTGCGCGAGGGTTTTCATGTGTATGGGATAAGATGGACCTACGCACAATATACACCTACCTAAGAGAAAGTACATACGCACATGAATGCGTGCCTGTGCGTGTGTGAGGGTGGAAAAGATCTTTCAGATGATGATGGAGTGCGGGGCGATGGTTGGCTGAAGGGGAAGATGCCTGTCATTATCTCTATCGCCCATATCCTCATTGCTACTGCCGACGGGGACATTGATATTATTATCATCGCCCATATTATTAACATTACGTGTTTCTTGTGAAAACATTTGCAGGCCTAAAGACAAATAAAACAAGAAAAAATCTTCGGGCTTTGCATGTATTCCCAGAAAGGTTGTTATTACTGAGAGCTGCAAATTAGCCTTGATGAATCTGAACAAATGCTTTTGGAGACCGGGAGGCAAGGCGGAGAATCGCCACGAAAGATTTAGACACAAAACACAATATTTCTTGTTGCTTCAGATGGCTCAGTGGACTTGCATGAATGAGGTGAATGAGTCAACGTCACCACTTTATATAAATGCGTAAGTATATATATATATATATATATATATATATATATATATATATATATATATATATATATATATATATATATATATATATATATATATAATATGTATGTGTGTGTGTGTGTGTGTGTGTGTGTGTGTGTGTGTGTGTGTGTGTGTGTGTGTGTGTACTTGCGTGCGTGTGTGTCTACGTGTGTGTATGTGTGTGTATATATATATATATATATAATATATATATATATATATATATATATAATATACATATATATATTTTATATATAAATTCATATATGTTTGCATACACACACATACACCCACACACACACACACACACACACACACACACACACACACACACACACACACACACACACACACACACACACACACACACACACACACACACACACACACACACACACATATATATATATATATATATATATATATATATATATATATATATACATATATATATATATATATTGTGGAACGTAGGATTACTGGGTTGGAATGTTTCGGAATTCAGATAAACATCCTTTTGTTTGCCCAAGTGTTTAGAAGTTGATTCACAAAGAAACAACATATAAGAAAACAAACAAATTAATTAGTTACACTTATATCAAAGAATAAACTTATTAATGTATAGAAATATAATACATGTTTATAACTAATAGATATATAACATAAAGACATTTATTATCACAAAATCAAATCATATGGTAACTATTTCAACTAGCCGAAAATTCTCATTTCCGAGCCCTCCTACTGGTTTCCTATTTTCGTGAGTCTTATACTCATGTTCTTATTCTAATGTTCGCTGCCTGTACTGTGAGAAACCTTATGCTTCTACAGCGAAACGTAATATTCGACAAAATTAGTCTTATACTCATTTATAAACAGCGAGTCTTGCGCTCTCTGTCCCGAAACGTCTCCCTTCATGGAGCTTGTCTCCACGTCTCTCGTCCACGTCTCCTCTCAGGAGGATACGAGTTCAAAATATGTTCTCTGACATGATATTAACCGTGACAAAAATAGCACTAAATGAGTGTATAATTATTCTAGTATCGTAGTCTATCTTTTTTTTTCGGTGAATTACAGTTACAAATACTAAGACATGTAAATAGTAAATACGTAATGGTTTTGGTTGTGTTCCATAAAACCATTAATGAATATAAAGTAATAATTATTAACTTCCTCTCATTAAACACCTTATTTATTGCGCATTATACTCTGTTGGTGTAATCAAACACAAGTTGGTTTGCTTAAATAAGCATGCGCTCTGTCTCCCTTCCGTGACCTTGAACAGGTCTCGAAGACGAGATGTTACGATTCAAAGGGATAACCCAAGTCATTTTCGCAAGCTCTCTAAAACGACTGTCCTTTCGTAAATAAATCGATATGTAACATATGACTGGTCATAATATATATATATGTGTGTGTGTGTGTGTGTGTGTGTGTGTGTGTGTGTGTGTGTGTGGTGTATATATATAGGCATATATATATATAGGCATATATATATATAGGCATATATATATATATATATATATATATATATATATATATATATATACATATATATATATATATATATTATAAACAGGAGGACCAGGACAGTAGGAAACCACGTCATGCGTATTTTCATTTATTAAGCTTTCGGACATCAACAACTGTGTTCATCATTAGAATCTGCATTTACAAGAGAAACACATTTGTAAAAACTATGTACATTAATACTGAATATGTAATTACAGCGAAAATATGAAACACAAGATACAACAGCAGCACAAATTATAAAAGTAAAAATCGGGAGAAAATACTAAACACTGACACAAAATAAGATGTTTGCTTGCGATTATTCTCCAAGGTGGAAAGTGGAGTATGCGACTGTGCCATGTTGGCGTGACGACAGTTTACAGAGCTTTGAATGCCTGGGTGTCCGCTGTAGGTGGCTGAGGGAAGGGGAGGGGGGCGGACAGTGTGCAAATTATTTCAAAGTATACAGAGTAGCTGAACTTTCATTGTTGTTTATGTTTGGATTTATTTCTTTAATCTTTAATGATTCTAAGATTCTGAAGTCATTTACATCTTTTGCTTTTCTCATTATTGTGAAATCATCAAGTTTCATTACATGATTTGTTTTAAAAGAGTGATTTCGAATTAATGAGTACGCTGGAGGGGATAGTAGACGTAATGTCCGATATGTATATGCATATATATATATATATATATATATATATATATATATATATATATATATATATATATATATATATGTGTGTGTGTGTGTGTGTGTGTGTGTGTGTGTGTGTGTGTGTGTGTGTGAGTATATGTGTGTGTGTGTGTGTGTGTGTGTGTGTGTGTGTGTGTGTGTGTGTGTGTGTGTAGTATATATATGTGTGTGTGTGTGTGTGTGTGTGTGTGTGTGTGTGTGTGTGTGTGTGTGTGGATATGTGTGTGGGAGACAACATATACACTATACATAAACAGGCTTTTTCTCTCATCCTTACCCTCATTCCCTCTTCCACCCCTCATTCCTCTCCTCCCCCTTCCCCCGCCGCCCCATTTTCCTCCCAACCCCTTTACACCAATATTTCCTTCTCCTCTTCTCTTCCCCATTCTGTTCCTCCCCTCCCATTCCCTTCCTGCATTCATCTCTCTCCCTTCGCCCCTCACATAGTGGTAACAGTGGTAAATGAAGATAACGATGCATGTCATGATAAGAACTCCTTCTGTGAGAGAACGTAATACGTGTACAAACACACCCGAAAATTATGAATGACATCACCAATATCTTTTAGGCTTCTACTGGCCCCTCTTCAAGCGCCGCCGAGAGAAGCGGTGGCGGCGGGGAGGGCATTGTGAAGTGGAGAATATGCTGCAATTCTTATGTTTTTACATTTTTCTGTGTAGTAAATGTTTTATAACTATCTGAAAACACTGATGATATTATCTGCTATTGTGGACGTGCAAAGCGCATCTGAGGATGTGAGACGGAGATAGATAGATTGACAGATAGATAGATAGTTAGACAGATGGATGGAAAGAGATAGATAGATAGATAGATATTGACAGATGGATGGAAAGAGATAGATAGATAGATAGATAAATAGATAGATAGATAGATAGATAGATAGAGAGATAGAGAGAGAGAGAGAAAGAGAGAGAGAGAGAGAGAGAGAGAGAGAGAGGGAGAGAGAGACCTAAAGCCGAAGACAAAGAGAGCGAAAACAGGAGTGAGAGAGAGGGAGTGATAAGTAAAGAGACAGATATATATTGTGATAGGTAAAGA
>NC_051425.1:28683036-28692660 GCF_015228065.2 Penaeus monodon | reverse complement strand
TCGGGCATCTCTTGCGGAAGAAGCGGAATTCTTTTATTTGTTATTTATTCTGCTGCTTTATTGTTTCACTTTAGTGAATGAGTTATTGTTTGGTTGATTGGTTGTTCCATTCTTTTCTGTCACTACTTAAGTGTTGGATACACTTAACTAGGTAGGTTTTTTTTTTTTCGTTTGTTTTGTTTGGTTTTTCTTATCATTTGCGAAGGAAAAATAACCTTAAATAATGAAAAAAAAAAAATAAAAACAATATATATAATATATATATATATATATAATATAAATATATATATAATAATATATATAAATAATATTTTATATTATAAAATTATTTTATAAATTAACATAATAATATAAACCCCACACACAACACATATATGTATGCATAATATATATATGGATATTAATAATTAATAATTATTATAATATATATATAATAATAATATTTATTTATTTATTTATATATGATATATATTTAATTAATATAATTTTAATATATATTATAATATATTATAACTATAGATATAATATTATTATATATATATACAAATATTATACATATAATTTTATATATAAAATATAATATATATATATATATATTATAATAATATAAATTATAAAATTTAAAAATTATAAATATATATTTTATATAATTTTTATAATATATATATATATAAAATTTTATATATATTTTATATTTAATATATATATATATATAAATATATAAAATATTTTATGGAAGAAAAACCCACAATACAAAACTAGATTATTGAAAAGGACTACATTTTTGAAATCCCTGGATTCCACTTTAGGTGGGATTTCGAAACTTAGTTCATTTTCAATTTAAAACTAGTTTTGTATTGTGGGGGTTTTTTTCCATTGTTTAGCACGGAAGAGTGTTTTGCTAATATAATATATAATAAATATATTATATATAAAAATAATATTAAAAATTATATTATATATATTAAAAATAAATATATTTATATATTTTTAGTATATATTAATATTATTAAATATAATTAATTATTATATATATTAAAATTATAATAAATATTATATTTTATATTACATAATTTATATTTTATATATATTTAATTTTAATATATTATTTTGATTTAAAAAAATTTTTATATTTTGATTATTTTATATATTTTAATATTAAATTTAAAAAATAATTTTTGGAAAAAAAAATTTTTATAAAAAAATATATAATAAAAGATATATATTATATATAAATTAAATAATTATATATTTATTATTTATAAATTATTAATATATATTAATTATATAAATTTTTTAAAAATTTAAAATAAAATTAGATATATAATATAAAAAAAAAAAAATAAAAAAATTTTTAATATAATATTATTAAAATTATCCAAAATTTATATTATAATTAAATTTATATATATCAAAGGGTTTTTTAAAATTTTAAAAAATAAAAAATAATAAATATATAATTTTTTAAGTTAATATATATTTATATATCATATATTATATATATATATAAATTATATATATATATATAATCATACCCAATATGTGTTGGGGTTGTTTAAAAAATTATAGATTTTTATATATATTTATAATTATATATTAATATTAAATTATATAATTGATTTAAAATATTATATTAAATTATATAAAATAATATAATTTATATATATATTATATTTTTATTTATTTATTAAAATATATATAATATATTAAAATAATTATGTTAAAAAATATATAATATTTTATATATATATATATATATTATATAAAATTATTAATTATATATATATAATATTTTTTTTAATTTATTAAATTAAATTTTTAATATTATAAATATATTTTAAAATATATAAATTTTAGATAATATTATATTTAATATAATTTTTTATTATAATTTTAATTTTAATTATTATATAATTTAAAATTTATATTATATTGATTATTATATATAAAATTAAAAAATTTTTATATTATTATAATTTATATATTTATTATTTATATATTTATAATATAAAATTTATATTTTTATATAAAATTTATTATATATAAATTAAATAAAAAAAATAATAATATATATAAAATATATATATATATTTTAAAAAAATTTTTTATATAAAATATATATAAAAAATATATATTATAATAGCATATATATATGATAAAATATTTTTTTTTTATAATATATTTAAAAATATATAAAATAATAATTTTAAATTTATAAAAATAATATTATATAATTATATAAAATATTTTATATTTATTTTAAATATATATAATATTATATATATTTAAAAATATTATAATTTATATAAAAAATATTAAAATTATTGATTATTAAAAAATTTTTATTTTAAAAATATAAAAAATTAATAATTATATTTTAATATTTTTTTTATTATATATGTATATATATATTATTTAAAAATATATTAAATTTATTTTATATAAAAATAAATAAATATATAAAAATTATATATATATATATTTTAAAAAAATAATTATATTATTATCCCTTATATAAAAATATCCCAAAAATATTTGTTGGGGTTTTTTTTTATAATTAAATAATATATATATATAAATTATATATATAAAATTATATATAATATAAAATATTTTATTAATTTTTTATTATTTAAAAAAATATTATTATATATTATTATAAAATATATTTTTATATATTATATATTATAAAAAAATATTAAAAATATATATTTATATATATATATATAAATATTTATAATATATATATATTAATATATATATATATATATATATATATATAATATTTTTAAAATATATTATATATTTTAAATAAAATATATATATATATTTATATATTATATAATAATATAAATAATCTATAATTTATAATAGATAAAATATATATATATAAATATAAAAAATTTATAAAATAAAAAGTATATATATATATTTAAAATATATATATATATAATTAAAATATAATAAATATATAGATATTTTAAAAATTTATTTATTTATAATATAAAAAAATATATATAAAAATATATAATATAATAAATAAATTATATATAATATATAATATATGATAATATATTTTAAAAATATATTTAAAATATTAATAATATATTATAAAATATATATATAAATAAATAAAAATATATATTATATATTATATATAAATATTTTTTTTTTTAATTTTTATATCCCAAAATATATAATAAAATATTTTTTTATATTTTATATATATATAATATTTTAAATATATATTTATAAAATATTTATTATATATTAAATAAAAAAATATATAATATATATATATATATATATATATAATTATTATAAATTATATTTATAAAATATTTTTAATAAAATTCCAATTTATATCTAATTATTTTTAAATAATTAATTATATATATATAATTAAAAATTAAAATTATAAATATTATTTTAAAATATTATTATATATATTATATATATTTTTATATATAAAAATTTTAAAATATATTAATAAAAAAAATTTAAAATTTATATATATTATTTTTTTATATTATTAATATATATATAATATATATATATATTATATTTAATATATATTTTTATATTTATAATATATAATATATATATATAATTAATTAAAAAAAATTATTTTATATTTATAAAAAAAAATTTTTATATATTTTTATTTTATTTTTTAAATTATATTATAATATATATATAATATATTTTTAATAATTTATATTTTATATAAAAATTTTTTTATTTTTTTTTAAAAAAAAAAAAAAAAAAAAAAAAAAAAAACAAAAAAAAAAAAAAAAAAAAAAAAAAATATATATATATAATATATATATAAAATTATTAATATGTTTTTTTTTTTGGTTGTTGTTGGGGTGGGTTTTTTGGGGTTTTGGTTTTCTTTATTTGTTTTTTGGTTTTTTTTTTTTTTTTTTTTTGTTTTTTTTTTTGTTTTTTTTTTTTTTTTTTGTGGGGGGTTTTTTTTTTTTTGGGTGTGTTTTTTTTTTTTTTTTTTTTTTTGTTTTTTTTTTTTATATTATATATACCTATATATTTAATAATAAGAAAAAAAAATTTTAATATATATTTATTTATAATAATAATAATATAATAAATTTATATAAAAAATTATATATAAATATATTTTATTATATATATAAAAAATATAAGTATATAGTAAATAAAAAGTTTTTAAATTTTAAATTTTATTTATATTTCATTTATATATATATATACAAAATATATATATTATATATATATATATATATTTTAAAATATAAAATAATAAAATATATATTTTATGTTTATATTAATAAATATAAAATATTATATTTATTTATATTATATTTTTTAATTATATATTATGGTTATATAATTTAAATTATATATATATTAAAGATATATTTTAGGGGAAAAAGGGAAAATAATTTTTTCCCCCAATATTATTATTATTTAAATTTAAAATTATTAAAAATAATCCACAAAACCCACACACAAACCCCACCACCCACCACCCCCTTTGAATTTTAATAATTTATAAAATAATAATAATAAGGGTTTTGGGCGGTTTGTGGGAGTTTTGGGTTGGGTTTTGGGTGGTTTCCCGGTAAAATTGTGGGGTTTGGGGTGGGTTTTGTGTTTGTTTGTGTGGGTTGGTGTTGGTTTTTTTTTTTTTTTTTTTTTTTTTTTTTTTTTTTTTTTTTGTTTGTGTGTTTTTTTTTTTTTTTGTGGGGTTTTTTTTTTTTTTTTTTTTTTTTTTTTTTTTTTGTGTTTTTGTTTTTTTGTTTTGTTTTTTTTTTTTTTTTTTTTTTTTTGGTGTTTAATATATAAATAACACATTTGTTTTTAAAGGTAAATTTTTTTATAAAAATAGAGGGAAAAATACTTTTTTAAAATTATTTTATGTTTTAAAATAATATTTTTGATATACCAAAAATATACTAAACATAAACTCAATTTTTCCTAATTTTAAAATTAATTATATATATAAAAATATATTATATATAATATAATTGTGTTGGTGTTTTGTTTGGGGTTTTGGTTTTTTTTGGGTTTTTTTTTTTTTTTTTTTTTTTTTTTTTTTTTTTTATAATATAATATATTTTTATATATATATTAAATATATAAATATATTTAAAAAAAAAAAAAGTATATGAATAGTAAGTATATAGGTTTGGGGGGGATATAATTTAAAATAGTATCAAAAAATTTTTTTTAAAGGGGAAATTAAATTTTTTTTGGGTAAATTTTCATGGGGTGAATTTTTAAGGGGGAAACTGGGGGGGAATAAGGGAAAAAAAAAATTTGTAAAATCAGGAAGGGGGTAATAGGCAAAGGTGGAAATTTTTGGGGGAAGGAAGGGGGGCCCGCAGGGGCGCGGGAGGGGGGGAATTTGGGGGGGGCTAAAATTTTAGTTCGGAAAGAAACGATGAATTTGGGGGGGAATATAGATTGGGAAGTAAAAGGTGGGGGGGGTTAAGGGGATAAATTTAGGGGGGGGGGGAGGGAAGGAAAATTCTAAAAGGAAAAAACCCCATCCGTTTTTAAAAGGGAACTGGGGCCCCAAACCCCAACCAAATTTTTTTTCAGCCCCTAAAAAAAAAACCAAAAAAAACAAACTTTAACATTAATATCCCGGTTGGACAAAGGCCTGGGTGAAAAAGGAATTCCTAAAAAAAAAGGAAAAATTGGGGTAAAGGTTACAGAATTTTAATTAAAATTAAAAACTTTAAAATTAAATTTTGGGAATTTTTGGGGGTTTTACATACCCTTAATTAACATGTATGAAATCGAATCATAGTCCATAAGGCATATGGTAAGTCTTCTCCCACAATCTGACCAATTTTTGTTATTTTAAAAAAAAACCCCCCAAAAAAAGGGGGGGGAAGGGTTTTCTAGAAAAAAAACCCATGGGGGGGTTTTTCTCTCTCAGCATACTCAGCTTACATGGCCAATAATGAAGATTTTATACCTATTAGGGGTAATGAGGCTTGCCTCTACATCAAATAGCCCCACCAATCCAAAGTCTCCCGATTCCCTGACAACTGGCTCTCCTTAGACCACGGCTCCGAACGCTGCACCTACTACCCCTCCTCAATGCCTACTTGTATGTTATTCACCCAAGTCAACACTCAGTCTCCAGGAGACATTCCTACTCTCCCAACATGCTCAACTTTATCACTTCTACTCCTACAACCTGCTTCATCAACTACCCCATCCTCCCTTATTACTACTTTACAGCCTTGTTGCTACCTACCTCAACACTACTCCCTCTTCCACACGCCCCACCCTTTACTACCCCATCTCTATAAATATCTTAAATACTCTATTTAGCCCAGTCAAATGGGACCATTTTTTTGTGATCTGACAACACTCTTCTCATCCAGCAATGTCTCAAAAAACAAGAAGGCAAAGTCTCTTTCCGCTGCTGAATCGATCATTCCTGTGTTGTCACAATAAGATCTGAAAGCCAAGCTCTAGCATTAACCCCATTCCTGCAGAACCTCATCTATCCCTCAATACTTGCATTGGGACTGTGTCTATCTCCCCAGCAAACTTCCCTGTCTATAACAAAAATTGGTCAGATTGTGGAGAAGACTTACTCATATGCCTTATGGACTATGATGCGATATCAGTACAGTGTTACTCCACTCCTCCCAGAGGTCATCGTAAGAACCCCACTAACATTGCCAAAATTACTTTCCGTGGACATGACCTTCCCTTTAATGTTTACATTGAGGGAGAACCCCTCTCTGTCCAACCATATCAACCTCCACCATCAGTGCCAAAATTGTTGGCGTTTAGGACATCCTGCCAAGCATTGTCGTTTGACAGCCAGATGCCCTCTATGTGCCAACCTGGTCATACTCGATCAAACTGCTCTGCACAGTCATGCACATGTACCAACTGTGGTGGCCCCCATAATGTATTTTATAGGGACTGCCCCACCTACAAATTTGAGTCTGAGGTGGCAACTCTCAGATTCAAACTTGGACAGACAAGAAGCACGTCGATGAGGTTTTTCTCTTACTCCCTACTCCAGTAATGTCGCTCACTCTGCCCCTCCCCCTCCCTCCCAAGACGTTCCTACACCCTCCCCTATACCTATCCCTCCTACATCTTACTTCCCCACTTCTACCTCCTACCTTCCCCAGTCAAATTCATCTGCCATTCTAAATCCAGAAACTCAAATCTCTACTGCAGCCCCTTCATCTGCCATTCTCCCTCCCCGCACCACCTGCAGCAGACAGACCCCTTCTTCTCCTACCACACACTCACTTCCACCTACCTTTGCCTCTACTCCTCATTGCCCATCTCCCGATACCCTCTGATACAACACCTTCCTCCTCTCATTCCTATCTCACCCCCAGCTCCTTCCCCTTCAAATTCTACAACACGCACTGTAAACGTTATCACTCATAGATAAACTTAAGTATAGCTCTCCTACACTGGAATATTGCAACATATCCTTACTGATCTAATCCCCTTACCTAACCCTACCTTAACTACCTTAACTCATTCACTCATCAACTGTGTGTGTGGTGGTGTGTGTGATATATATATATATAGTATAAGATATATATAGATAGATATATAGAGAGAGATGAGATACACACACACACACACACACACACACACACACACCACACACACACATACACACACAAACACACACACACACACACACACACACACACACACACACACACACACACACACACACACACACACACACACACACACACACACATATATATATATATAATATATATATATATATATATATATATAGATATATATATATATATAGGATAAAGTGAAGGGGTCATGTTTTAGTTATGAGGTCTGGTATATCTGAAATAGATATTTATATACATATATAATACATATATAAAGTATATTTATACACACATACATATATACATATAAATAAATATACATATACATACATAGATATACACATATGGTATATGTGATGTATATATACATACATGCAGTATATATATATAAATATATATAGATATATATATATATATATATATAGATACATATAGACAATACAGAGATATACATTTAGATATACACATGTGTGTATATGTGTATGTATATATAAATATATATATATATATATATATATATATATATATATGTATGTATGTATGTATGTATACACTTACATATAAGATAGTATAATAGGATATGTTATATATACACACATGTATGTATGCATGATGTATGTATGTAATATAATATGAGATAGATAGAGATAGAGAGATATATAATATATAGAGATATATATAGTAGAGTATGGATATATATATTGTGTTCTTTTTTTGTCTTTAACGGTAGGTTTTTTTTCGAGCAGCCGTGGCACAGCATGATACTTAATTGTAGTTTTCATGCTGTGATGATGTGGGGGAGTACGTGTAGGGTCCCCAGGTCCTTTCCACGGAGAGTGTGGTGTTACCTGTAGGTAATCATGCTCTCTATTATCGGGCTTGAGACCAGCACTGACTGGGCAATCTAGGGGAAGTCCGGCCCAAGGAACGTCATCGGATCTAGGTTCGATACCCAAAATATGTAAAGCAGGCAAGGCACACACCAATCACCGCGGCGAGGCGGGGGCATCCATGCACGTACGCATCACCCGTGCGCGTATGGAGCACTTGCACTGGGTACATAATTTAGGTAAATCGAACCTAGATACGATGAAGTTCCTTGGGGAAGGAAAAACCCGAGCCCATTTAGCACGAAAAAAAAAAAAAGAAAAAAAAAAAAACACACAACAAAACAAAAAAAAAACAAACAAAAGAAACAAAGGGAAAGGAGGGAAAACAAATAAAAATAAAAAAAAAAAAAATAAAAAAATAAAAAAAAAAGAAAAAAGAAAGCAAAACAAACAAGAAACAAGAAACAAAGAAGGAGCAAAACAAAAGGGGGAGAAAACACTACAAAAGAAGAAAAGAAGAAAACAAGTAAGCAGATGAGTGGAAAACACAAAGCAAAAGAAAGGGGGGGGCGGGAGGAGAGTAAAACAACATAGGGAAACAAAGGCACAACACAAAAACACAAAAAAAAAAACAAACAACACACACACACACACACAAACAAAAACACACACACACACACACACACACACACACCCACAACAAACACACCCACACACACACACACACCCCCAAAAAACAACAAAAACACACACACACACACACACCACACCCAAAAACACACACACATACACCGCCACCACACACACACACCCCACACACACCCACACACACACACACCACACACACACACACAAACCACACACAAAAAAAAAAAAAAAAAAAAAAAAAAAAAAAAAAAAAAAAAAAAAAAGGGGGGGGGGGGGGGGGGGGGGGGGGGGGGGGGGAAATGAAAAAAAAAAAAAAAAAAAAAAATAAAACTCGGGAAAAGAAGGAGAAAAAGGGGGAGAAAATAAAAGGGAAGATAAGAAAGGGGGGAAACAAGAAGCAAGAGAGGAAAAAGGGGGGGGGAGGGAGAGTAAAACATAGGTAAATAATAGAAAAAAAAAAAAAAAAAACAAAAAGAAAAAAAAAAAACAAAAAATAAAAAAAAAAAAAACAAAAACAAAAAAAAAAAAAAAAA
>NC_051425.1:28663036-28668036 GCF_015228065.2 Penaeus monodon | reverse complement strand
CAGGATATATCTGTAAGCACCATACATATTACCTGAGGCGTGTTCTGAACTTAGTTCGAACAAACTCGATATAACTAGCGGATTACGAACTACAGCACAGAACGCCTGTGAATCAATGGACTTACACAAGTCATGGCGTGTCTGCCTATTCTCTTGGTTAAAACAGTACACGTGCATAGTTGTTAAATATTAGATATATCTAATATTTACCTGCTTGTGTCGTTGCTAAATGCTGCCCTTTCACAGGCATAACAGATGCTTCATAATGCCTTCGTAGGAACACGTCCCATTGATTACAGTTTCAAAGAAAATGCGATGGTGTCAAGTGACCTTTCTTACCTCTGTGCTCTGATTTTATGAAGGAAATATATTGCTTGTCCTTTCGATGTATATAAAGGCTGAAGGGGCTACTCTATGTATACTTTGTGTATTATATTTTTGTGTATCGTATTTATTACTGTATCTAAGTCGGCTTTTAGGAAGCATCAATGATACTTTATTTTATGCATTTGCATTTTGTGTATATTGTGGTCAGAGTTGTGTCCATATTTTGTAATACTGTTTTATGATTATATTTTTGGCGATTTGGCATACTTAGTATCTCTCTCTCTCTCTCTCTCTCTCTCTCTCTCTCTCTCTCTCTCTCTCTCTCTCTCTCTCTCTCTCTCTCTCTCTCTCTCTCTCTCTCTCTCTCTCGCTCTTGTCCCTTCCTTTGACAACGACCAACACACTCTGCTGATACTATTTCGCGCCTTCGTGGTCATAACGCACAATGAAACTTGTTGCATGTTCATGAAACGCTTGAGGGTAATACACTTGAAAAAATATGTATCATGACGTCTAGTTTTTCTAGATGAAAAAGATGTACAATGAAATAAGAAGTAAAGGTGACTATGATAGTAACTATATTCTATTTTCTTTTTATTCAATCTCATTTAAAACTGAAATAAAATAAAATAAAAAATAAAAAATAAAAGTGCCAAAATAAAACTACGTCTACAACTGTCAAATGATCCACCTGTGTCTATGTGTTCACATACGCACACACACACACACACACACACATACGCGCACACACACACACACACACACACACACACACACACACACACACACACACA
The DNA here is from genome assembly GCF_015228065.2 of Penaeus monodon. Classification (NCBI taxonomy): domain Eukaryota; kingdom Metazoa; phylum Arthropoda; class Malacostraca; order Decapoda; family Penaeidae; genus Penaeus; species Penaeus monodon. Next base: position 28,666,915 of record NC_051425.1, on the reverse strand, counting down.
CAACACACACACACACACAAATATATATATATATATATATATAATATATATATATATATATATCTATATAGATGTATATATGTATATATTCATGTGTGTTTGTTTATGTATATATATATATATATATATATATATAATATATATATATATATATATATATATATATATATATATATATATTATATATATATATATACTTATATGATATTATATTATTTATATATATATATATATATATATATATATATATATATATATATATATTATAATATTATATTCACACACACACACACACACATATTGTGTTCTTTAATATCTATGTGTTGGCATTTATCATTATATAACAACAAGAAACAAATTAGACTGACAGAAATGCATATAACAGAAAGTAATAGATTGCAACGGTATAAAAAAAAGGCATTGCAGCCTTGTTTCCAATCATCATTAATGTACAAAATTTGAATTCAACAAAGGATTCGCTTACTGACACATCTTTAAAGAAAAAAAAATCGTCCTTAGACATGGCACAATCTCATTTTAAATCAACAATTAGTCTTACTTCAGAGTTCATCCCTTTTTCTCACCCAAAAGCTTAACCGAAATTTGCTACTTTGCTAGTCCAGAGACCCCCGTAGACCCCTGGATGGGTTGAAAAGGATAAATACTTATGGACACATAAGGTACTTTCTCTGTGTTGTAGAAATTAACGAGAGGAGTCGAAATGCTCTCTATAGGAGAACGACTCTTGGTTGGATGCTGCCGAGACATTATCTGTTACTTGTTTTTCTCTTTCCCTCGTCTTTCTCTCTGTCCCTTACAGCTGTGGTCTATTTACTAGTTTGTACTGATTTATATATTCTTATATCATTGCCTCCACTGGTACAACTGTTTTTTGCTGGAAAGCAGACGCTGTAACTTATGGTTTGTTTGCATTCTCGTTTTACATCCAGCTTGAATAGACTGAATCATAACATGACGTTGATAAAAAAAAAGAAAAAAAATGGAGCAAATCACTAAAACTTTACCTGAAAATATTTGTTCAGAAAATTATTTTTCGCATACAAAATATTTGGATAGTTCTACCGCAGAGGATCTTCCTAGCTAGATACGTTAATTTCCTTGTAGTGATGTTTATCAAATACTAAACATTCGGCTAACATATTGACCAAGTGGAAAATTAAGCATCTACACGTGGATGCTTTACAAAAGAGCAATTGCTTTTCATCGGTGGGACTAACAACCATCGAACACTAGCTAAAAAATTCTTGTTACCAGGAGTGTGTGTGTGTGCGTGTTAAGAAGATGCACAAAATATCTCGTGTGTTGCCGTAAAAGCTTTTATATATTATATAATTCTTAACTTTAACTTACGCCACCACTTCGCGACTCATTTCATATCATGTCGTTTACCAGTATTCCATACATCTGCCCTCCCTGGCCATTCCCTATTAGGCTTGCCCCTCCCCCCCTCAGCCAGCTAACTACAAAAGCCACAACCCACCATGTTGGTGTATGTGGTTTTCTGTTATGTCTATCTGTATATACTGTAATACCATTCATGAAAGGTCACTCCATATTTAGTGAACTTTTGTTTCAAGTGAGATTTACTCCAATCCATTCAAGTCGTACATAATGTGAAAATGTAATCAAACGCTAAGGTGCCTGGTACCCCGAAAATGGGTATCGCGTACACCCACATCCAAATGCACACACGCACATACACACATGTGCGCACATAAACTCATCTATATTATATGTGCATCTATCTCTCTCTCTCTCTCTCTCTCTCTCTCTCTCTCTCTCTCTATATATATATATATATATATATATATATATATATATATCATCATCAATAACGGTATGCTCATGTTTGAGCAGCCGTGGACCTCTCCACCATCCTTCGCCACTCAACTCGATCTTGCACTTTTTCTTTCCACTTGTACCATCGACAGCCCGCAAATATCTTTGATGTTGTCGCTCAGTCTTGTCTTCGGTTTGCCTCTTCCTCTGTTTCCTATCAAGTTTTTCTCAATACTTTTACTTCTCATCACATGACCAATAAACTTTAGTTTCCTTTTGTTCAAGATGTCCAACAGTCGGTCTTTACAATTTATTTTTCTCAGCACTTCATCACTCATTTTCTTTTCTGTCCAGTTAAAACGTAGTACTCGTCTGTAACACCACATTTCAAAACTATTGACCTTTTTCTCGTCTATCTTCTTCAGCACCCAACACTCAGAACCATATGAGTTCAATAATGAGTTCAATAACCTCAGCTTTGTCCGTAAGGTAATGCTTCGTTCTTTCCAGATGTTATTGAGAGCAACTGTGGCGTTTTTAGCAATGGTAATTCTTCTTTTTATCTCCAGTAAAATCTCATGTATTATTTTAAAACAGCTCCAAGATAAGTGAACTCTTTCACATTTCCACAACCACTCCATTGATTGTAACTGTTCATCATTGTTCATTACTTTGATCTTCAGATCTTAGTTTTCTTGGCATTAAGAAACAAGCCAGCCTTTTCACTTGCTTCTCTAACTTATCTAGTAGTTGTTGTAGTTCAGTGATACTGCTGGCAATCAAAACTATATCAATCGGCATATTTTTAGATTTGATATTTTGTATCCTCCAACATCTACAGTTCCTTCAAATTTCTCTAGAGCACCTCTCATAATTGTTTCAGAATATATATTAAAAAGGTGTGGAGACAGAATGCAACCCTGTTGCACTCCTTGTTTGACTTCGAACCATTCTTTTAAACCCCAAAATTTGGTTCTTACAGCTACTTGTTTTTTGGTCATACATGGCTTTTATTAGTTGGATGATGTGTTTTGGAAACTTCATATCGTTCATGTTATTCAAGAGGATATCATGATCACAGTATCAAAAGCTTTCGAGAAATTTCGATGAAACACAGGTTTAAGGTTTTTCTGATGTTCTCTGTTTTTTCTCTATGATAAATTTTTAGATTTAGAATCTGGTTTCTGGTACCTTTTCCAGGGCGAAAACCTGCTTGTTCGTCTGCAATTTCTTCTCTTAACTTCAACTTCATTCTTTCAGCAATAATTTTCAATAAAATTTTGCTGCTGTGAAGTGCGTCACCTTTTTTAGGTATGGGAGTAAAGACTGATTTTACCCAGTCTTCTGGCCATCTTCTTTCATTCCATATTTTTGTACAAAGTTTGTAGAAGAAGTATTCAACACATTCGCCAGCATTCTTGATTAGTTCTGCTGTTATTTCATCTATTCCCGGGCTCTTGTTATTCTTTAATTCTTTTATGGCTTTTATAACTTCGTCTAGCAGTGGCGGTGGTTCATCTTCGTTGTCATTGAGTCTAACTAATGTTGTTGTTAGATCTTTATTCTTTTTGTATAGGTTGGAACAATATTGATTCCATCTATCTTTGACTTTTTTCCATCACATAAAACAAGTCCATCTTCAGTTTTGATAGTGTCCATTGTAGGTTTAAATTTTCGTGTGATGTTTCGTACTCCTTGGTAGAGTTCTTTAGTTGTCTTATTGATAGAACAGTTTTCAATTCTCTGGCAATGTTCATTTAAATATTTTTCCTTATTTCGTCGCAATAATCTTTGATTTTTTTTTTTTTTTTTTTTTTAATTACTTATTCAACTGGATTATTGATACCCTTTGATTTTAGGCATCTTCGTGTTTCAATTTCACTTAGTGTTTTTTCAGATATCCAGGGGGAATTTGTCTTTTTCTTTTTGGCGATAGTTTCTTAAGCAGTGCTCAGCAAGAGTTTCTTTTCCTTCTTCCCACAACTCATTTGGTGTTATATCATCTTCACATTGATTGAGTACTTCAAATTTGTTTGACACTGTAATTCTGTAATTGTTATCAAGAGTTTTGTAGTCGAG
>NC_051425.1:28653036-28658036 GCF_015228065.2 Penaeus monodon | reverse complement strand
GTGGATTCTCAATCAACAGACCACATCCACACGCTCACCCAAATAAAAGAAAAAATAAATGAATATAGGAAACCCCTGTGTATGGCATTCATCGATTACGAAAAGGCATTTGACTCAGTACAAATACCAGCAGTACTACAAGCTATCCGAAAACAGGGAATACTGGAAGTCTATTGTGAAATATAAGATATATACGAAGATGGAACAGCAACCATCAAGCTCCACACGGAAACCAACAAAATACCAATTAAAAAAGGTGTTAGACAGAGCGATACCATCTCACCAAAACTATTTACAGCTTGTCTTGAGGAAATATTCAAAAAGCTAGAATGGAACGGAAAGGGTATCAAAATAGGAGACGAATACCTAAACAATCTAAGATTTGCAGAGTTTAGTTCGAACAGATACATGTCAAGGCGAAGCACTAGAGGTAGTAGACAAGTATATATACCAAGGGCAACTCGTACAGACAAACTCATCTAGCGAAGAGGAAATTAAAGCGACGCATCAGTCGAGGCTGTCATCAGTCGAGGCTGCCACTGTGTCTGCCTTTGGCAGACACAGTGGCATACTAAGAGGCTCTTTGCCATTATGTTTAAAAAGAAAAATCTTTAACCAATGTGCCCTACCAGTTATGACCTATGGATCAGAAACATGGACTACAGACAAATTACTGGAGAGGAAACTAAGAAGTGGCCAAAGAGGGATGGAGAGATTGATGCTGGGAATTATCCTAAGAGATCGGATGAGGGCGAGTGGATCAGGGAACAGACAAAAGTGGAAGATATACTTGTGAGCATCAAAAAGAAAAAATGGCAATGGTAAGGTCATATACATCGGAAACCGGCCAACAATTGGACAAAGAAAAGTAACAGACTGGATTATAGATAATATAAAGAGACCAAGGGCCAGACCAGAGACAAGATGGCGTGACGAAGTAACGAAATTTGGGGGCCGAGACTGGAAACAAAAAACACAAGACAAGATTGGGAGAGGCCTACGTCCTGCAGTGGATTGATTCAGGCTGATGATGATGATGATGATGATATTTATATGTATATATATGTGTGTGTGTTTGTGTGTGTGTGGTGTGTGTGTGTGTGTGGGTGTGGGGATGTGTATATAAAGAAAGAGAGAGAGGGGGGGGAGGGGGGGGAGAGAGACTGGGAGGTAGAGAGAGAGAGAAAGAAAGAAAGAAAAATAGAGAGAGAGAGAGAGAGAGACAGACAGACAGACAGGCAGACTCTGAGAGAGAGACAGACAGACAGACAGACAGACAGACAGGCAGAGACTGAGAGAGAGAGAGAGAGAGAGAGAGAGAGAGAGAGGGACTGGGAGACAGAGAGAGAGAAAGAGAGAGAGAGAGAGATAGATAGAGAGAGAGAGAGAGAGAGAAGACTGGGAGATCGATAGGTAGATAGAGAGAGAGACAGATAGATAGGTAGATAGAGAGAGAGAGAGATAGGTAGATAGATAGAGAGAGAGAGAGAGTCTAGCACGCGCTTACTTGGTACTCGCCAAGATGATGGACAGATCGGAAATTACACTCACTTATATACGAGCATTAAACATTTACGTAAACCGATGTGTGCAGCCACTGGGGTGATAGCGCGTCGGACTCGCATTGTGTGCAGGTAACAGGTTCGTCACAGCGATCGATTCGCTGTTGGCTTCATCGGCGAGGTCTCGGCCGGATACGCGGTTGGGCGCGAGAATGGCAAGACTATATCGCTTTAATACATATGGCGTCAGGAGTGGCCTGCTCGCCGTTGGCCTAGACTCAACTTCGCTTTTGTAAACACGTTCTTGTGTTTTGTTCATATGTACACACACACACACACACACACACACACACACACACACACACACACACACACACACACACACACACACGCACGCATACATTCTTCCAGTGAATCTTCTGCGAAAAGCCGGCCACGAAAGTGAGAACTAACACATAAATCAGAGACTAATAACACGTGTAAGCTGACCAGCCTGAAATCTCCTTTCGGTAAAACGACAGGGAATGAAACCACATTGGAATATCTGCTCAGATTTCTTGCATTAAATCTCACGGTTTTAACACCGGTAAACAAATCTCAGAAGATCTCTGGAATTTCGAAATGGCGTTTCGGTGTAAGGCAGGGAGCTTACGCTGATTTATTGTTTGTTATGATTAGATTGTATCATTCATAAAGTGGATTGCCAAATAGTTCGTGGTTGGTTTGATAATGACATGGAACTGGTTTCAGAGCCTTGGCAAACAGCGCTTTTGGCTTCGTCACTGCACAGCCAATTAGCAATCTGCACAATACAGAAAAAAGAGTGAGAAAAAAGAGAAAGAGAAAGAATGTATGCATATCTGTACATGTATATTTGTGTGTTGTGTGTGTGTGTGTGTGTGTGTGTGTGTGTGTGTGTGTGTGTGTGTGTGTGTGTGTGTGTGTGTGTACCAACTTCTACGTCTATTTCTCTATCTATCTATATATATACACATAACATTCACACACACACACACACACACACACACACACACACACACACACACACACACACACACACACACACACACACACACACACACACACACACACACACACACACACACACACACGCATACACACACACACACACACACACACACACACACACACACACACACACACACACACACACACACACACATGTTATATATATATATATATATATATATATATATATATATATATATATATATATATACACACATACATATATATATTATTTTTTCTTTCTTTCTTTCTTTCTTTCTTTCTCTCAACTCCATCTTTCCCATTTTCTCTCTTTCCCCCCTTTGCCTGTCTTTGTTCCGCGTCTTACTTCCTGCATCTTCTTTCGTTCTCTTCTTGCCTCTCCGAGACGTGTCTTGGTTCATCTTATTCTCATAAATGTTGTAGATGAAATACTTGTTTTGACATTATTTTGACATTACCTTTTGTTTATTAGTTATTATATGCAATTGTTTGGGCTGTATATATCTTAAACTCTTCTTTATTATTAAAATTTTCTTCTGTTTTTTTTTGTTTTGTTTCAGTTTATGACCTTTATTTTTCCAGTTTTAATGTTTACATTTGATCGCAGTTTCTACTTGTGTTATCGTATTTGAATGACAAAACACTCTTCATAGAATGAAAGAAAATCCAGCCTCGCAGCGTCTCCTTCGTCTTGACCCTCGCTTCCTTCGCTATCGCCAAGGCCCATCATCTTTCGACGCTTGCTGTGACTGGCTCATTCTCTCTCTCCGCGACGCGTCCCCTTCCATCCCGCTCGCTTCGCTCCCAACGCTGGATCTTTCCCGTCCACCAGCGTCATTCCCCAATTGGCCCGTCTGTGTGTGGAGTTTTTTAGGCGCTTCTCTTCACAGACCTGCGGAGCTGACATGGGTTTTCACAAGGAAAATAATGCAGAACGGCGCATACAACCAGAGTTCATGATTTCTGGCTTCTCCGAGGCAAACTATGTGGCCTTTTTAGACTCTGGCAATAACAAGGTGACAGCTATTTGAGCATAATATAAAAATTCATTTCTTTTGTATTCGGGCACACCGAGTTCGGCTTTATCCACTGATGTTTTCTGGAACGTCTGATAAATGTTAATTAAAAATAATAAAGCGGTTTCATAGAAAAATTCTGTTAACATGTAAAGAGAAAAAAATAGTAACAATTATTATTATTATTATCATTTTTATCAGGACTAATAAAAAGTTGATCTCTTAATCAATCCAGTGTGTGTGCAAAGGAGTCTACAGGTAGTCAGGAGGGAAGGGTGCGAGGGATTAGAGGGGAACGGGCGGAGTTTTTCACGCAGTAGAAACATTAATATGACTTAGATAAAACAGGCTAGACGATTGCGTTTAACTAGTAACCCAAAAGCTAATATAAAAGTCGTTTTTTTTTTTTTTTTTTTTTTTTTTTATGGAAAAGAAAATGCAACAGGTCGAATACAGCAATATTTGTATTTTGTGTTTTATAAGGAACACACACACGCCCATATATATATATATATATATATATATGTATATATATATATATATATATATATATATATATATATAAATATATATATATATATATATATATATATATATATATATTATATATATATGTGTGGTGTGTGTGTGTGTGTGTGTGTGTGTGTGTGTGTGTGTGTGTGTGTGTGTGTGTGTGTGTTTGTGTGTGTGTCTGTGCGTGTCCGTGTGCGTGTGTGTTTATATATATACATATACATGTGTGTGTGTGTGTGTGTATATATATATATATGTATATATATATATATATATATATATATATATATATATATATAAATATATATATATATATATATATATATATATATATATATGTAAACATATATATACATACATATATATGTGTGTGTGTGTGTGTGTGTGTGTGTGTGTATGTGTGTGTACATACACACATACATACATGTATGTACATATATAAATATACACACATTGTCAACAATACGTAGAAAGATTATGGTACACTTCACACCACCGTCCAAGCAGCTGCCCTTCTCCTTGGGCAGGACGCAGATGCTTTCTCTTTTCACATGGGAGTAAACATCCGCCCTCGAAGGGAACCGCCGCATAAAAGGACACGTCTGTAAGGCAGAGGGAGAGAAACACGGCTGACAGGCCGAGCCACACAGGGCCCAGCTCCACCACCTCGTCCTCGACCCGGAGACATGCAGGTCTCTAGGGGTCTCATTTATATCTTCGACAATAAACCAGCAAGCTAAGAACCCATTCATTGACCCGCACAAAACCATCTCACGTCTCGTTTATACACATATAAGTGTGTGTGTGTGTGTGTGTGTGTGTGTTTGTATGTGTGTGTGTGTGTGAAAGCTGAACTCTAAGCCCTCCTTGCAGATGACTGCAGTCCACTCAGTGGATGGATAGATCATCTTAGATCATGTTGGGGTTCATGAACATTGGGCTGAGTATTTTGAGCATT
>NC_051425.1:28651157-28652936 GCF_015228065.2 Penaeus monodon | reverse complement strand
GCCCCCCCCGGGAGCCCCAAACATACCCCCCAACCAACACGGGGGCAAACCACCCCCCCACCCCCCTTGGCCCGCTCGCCCCAAAGGGTTAACCTGCAAAAAAAAGAACGCGCGGCCCCAAAAAGCGGCGTGGAATCCGGGCAAAAACGGAAAGGGCGCCCGGAGGCTCCCTTCGGCGGCGGATCCCCCGGGGCCTTACCTAAAACGGCGCGAAAAGGTAAGAACGGGGCTTCGGGGGATCCGTATCCGCCGGGGCAAAAATTTTTTTTGTTTGGGGTTGGGCGTTGGTGTTTGGGCGTTGTGGGGGGTTGGGGGTGTGGGGGTGGGGTTTGTGTGTTGTGTGTGTTGTGTGGGTGTGTGTGTGTGTGGTGTGGTGTGTGTGTGTGTGGTTTGGTGTGTGTGTGTGTGTGGGGGGTGTGTTGTGGTGTGTGTGTGTGTGTGTGTGTGGTGTGGGGTTTGTGGTGTGTGTTTAAATAAGTGAAAAAGGTGATTTGTCTTTTATTCGTTGTTTTTTGAGAAAAGTAATAAGGTTTTTTAAATAGTGTTTTGGGGAAAGATACCCGAAAACCAAGGGCGGGGGAAAAAATCTCATCGTTATGAGGAATTCTAATAATAAAACCGCAAAAACCCGCTCTTAAATCTTTTTGATTTTAAAAAAAACAATATATAATTTTAAAAAAGTAACTGATAAAAAAAAAAATTATTATTTATTATCGAAAAATTCTGTTAAAGAAACAAAAAAAATCGCCCAGCGTGATTTCATGCGATTAATTTTTTTTTTAAAAAGGGTTACTTTTTTTGATAGAAAAGGAACAATTAAAATTGGTCTAGCGTGTGAGTATTTTATTTAGTCATTGATAAGATAAAAAGCAACAACAGACAATAATTTTTAAAAATTTTTAAATGGAAATTTTTGTAGAATATCAAACAATAAACAAATTCCCCAAATAAACTTAAAATAACGTCACTGCAAACATCCGGTTTTTGAGACAATGCTTCCCAAGGGAATTAATATTACAACAAGTAAACGGGAAAACAGTGGTCCTTCCTCTCCACCTTGCCCCTATAAACCCAACAAGGCTACGCTTCCCTCCCTATGCTACATACCCTGTCACAGGTCTGTAGCATCAGCATTACTTGGAAATTACCTTTTTCCTTGTCCGTAAATTTCTTTATCATGGAAATAATTACATGTGACCCAAGGTCTCGTGGCCACAACCAGTATTGAGTGCGAGGTAATTTACTTGCAATTAAAGTGCTCCAGGTAGTTGCGCGAATGTAGTACTGGACCCCAAATTAGTTCGCATTTTGCGGTGATAACGAATTTTATAGTGGGCCATATCCTATTCGGTAAGTTAAAACACAAAAAGTTTTTTAAATAAAATGCCCTACTTTGTTACGTTTTTATGTAACGTGCCATTCTAAAAAAAATAAAATCTGAAGTAAAGCACTCACAGACTTGAGCTTTTGCCTTGACATCCCCCCCATTTTCCGGTTCTGTTTTTGTAAAAAGACTAAAAAAATTTTTCACAAAAAAATAAAAATTACTTTCCCTTTTTCCCCAAATTTTCTCTCCGATTCAAAAATGAGCGGGAGGGGTTTCACTGACACACGAGGGTAAATCGCGGGCGCTACAATTACGATCGTAAACGCAGCGTGGTTTCCCAATAATTTCCCCCGGGGGGTTAAAAAAATTTTTACAAAAAACTAGCAAGAAAAAAATTTCAACAAACTTGTTATTCATAATAGAAAGGCCTATATTTATGTGATGTAGGACCG
>NC_051425.1:28643657-28646157 GCF_015228065.2 Penaeus monodon | reverse complement strand
CAAGTAACAGCATGACACATAACAATCTAAGATATTACAATGTGGAACATCTATGGGTTTAATATAGAGAATGCCATCCTCCATGCAATAGTGCGATCAAGGAACATTGACATTGTCATGCTCCAGGAGCCATTAACAGAGGGATCTGTTCGCTTCTCAGGGTATCATGTCTTCATGCTGCCAAGCACAGCAGGCCAAAAAAGGTTTGAACACCCTGGTCAAAGCAACAATCCCTTTCTCCGTAATAGCCGATGCACCGCACTGTGGAGAGGATGTTGAATCTCCTGCTGTTGAGATTCACTGCTGGGGCCCCCTCAAGGTGTACAATGTATACAGCAAGCCAGGCTGTAGGAACTTAATCCATTATTGCACATGTTACTACCCTCATGGATGCTGGCCCAGCCCAAATGCCACAGCCAAATCCAAGATAGAAAACAGATAAGGTCAACTGGCAAGCCTTTTAGAATGCCTTGGCCCACTGTCTTAGATGCAATGAACCCTAGAGTGGAAATGTGGAAGTGCTTGAAGCCAGACTTATCAGTGCAATAAATCAAGCAGACCATACCTAAAACTCGGCCATGGTTATAAAGATGCCTGGTACTTTAATGACGAGATTAAGGAAGTCAACCACAGGGTGAACATCTGCAGAAACAATTCTGAAGGGCAGAACCCCTGACAACCCTAGCCCATCCTAAGGGAAGCAGTCAGGGATGCCAGGAAACTACTATAAGAGTCCGGCAGGGAAAGTGGCTGGAATGGTGTGAGTCCTTTGACCGCCGATCCACCCTTACAGAGCTGTGGCTACGGGTCAGGTGAGCTACTAGCCGCTCAGCCTCGAGGTGCACACACCACGACCCGCAAGCATAAGCAACAGACTGGTGCAGGAGTCTCTGCGAGAACAAGCAGCAACAGTCTGCCAGCCAAACTGAGGGCAAACCAAGAACATCTTCAACCAGGCAGACTTGCTCATATCAGAGAAAGGGCAGCCGAACCTGATAACTCAGATGTTATATTTTCTCTGAGGGAACTAAGAAAAAATTACAAAAACAGTTCTTGTTTAACCCTGGGTTCTGATGGGATCTCGTACCCCATCATTTCCCACCTAGGACTAGCAGGTGAGCTTGCATTCCTGCAACTCATCAACAAGTCCTGGAAGATGGCTGACATAGTTCCCATCCGAAAACCAAAGGAGCCAGTAAAGTACTGCTCCATCTCTCTCCTCAGCTGTCTGGGCAAGACAGCCGAGAGGATGGTACTAAACTGACTCCAATGAAAAAGGGGACCTCCACATGAACACCTCCATGGGTTTACAAGAGGTATGACGCACAGCATGGCCACGCTCTTAAGCACAATCAGCACTGTCATATCTGTTAGTTCTCTAAAAACCTGGAGAAAGTTTTGAATAGCAAGCTCTTGCTATTCAGGAGACCCTGATCCAGAAGGGAATCGAGGAAAGTCTGTTTGGATAGGTGACTATTCAGGAACAGAAACCAAAGTCAATTCCAAGGTCACCTATCACAGCACATGCCACTAGAAATGGAACCCACAGGGTGGGGTCCTCAGTCCAGCCATTTTCAACACCCTAAGTCCTGCATCCTCAAACATACACTCCCATGGGGTGCAAGATCATCTCCTATGCAGACGATTCAGCAATCATCTCCAATGGACCACACTGCCTAAGTAGGGCACAGCGCTGTCTGGACCTTGTATCTGAGGAGTGTTGTAGGACAGGACTAAAGACCTGCAGCCAAATCCAAAGCCATGGCTCTGTGATACAAAATGTTCAAGGTACAAGTCTGAGAATCCAGGGAATGGACTTAGAATGGGTCCAGGTCTTCCAATACCTTGGGGTAATGATTGACCGGACCCTCTCCTTTAAAAAGGAGGTCCTGTACTTGACTGCCAAAGAAGAGCATGAAGCTGGGAGATACATAGGAGCTAGACATAAAGTACTAAAATCATTCTATGTACATACCATCCGTCCCATTGTGGACTATGCTTCTGTCCCCCCTGATTGCCACAAAGCCAAGATTAAGAGAAAAATTGGAGACAGTTCAAAATGAAGCTGCCAGGATCTTTGGGTGCCCAAGGGACGAAGCCTCAACCTCCTCATGGAGGCAAACCTTCTTCCCCTGGACTCACGAATTGATCTAATGGCAACTCAGTTCCTTTTAAAGGTCATCCAAGCACCCAGGAACACAAACATGAGACAAAAAATACTCAGGAGATTGCTTTAGAACAGACTTATCGATGGCTGCCTGGCACAAACATGGAGTTGTCTGACTATCAGCTTTTAGGAGAAAGATCATACTCATGCTAGCCAAGGGCTGGACTCCCCTCACTCCAACTTTGATGAACCCGCCTTGCCACAACCTTCACTGTCTCGTTTGAGCTTGCAAGGAGAAGAAACAATATCCGACATGCTCCTGCTAAAGGTAGAAGCTGGATATGGACCCTACCCCTCCCTGGAGGAGAACACTCATACGGATACAGCTCACAC
>NC_051425.1:28634499-28643557 GCF_015228065.2 Penaeus monodon | reverse complement strand
TATCATCACCATTATATTAAAGTAATAATGATGATAATATATGATATGAATAATAACATACAGTATCATTGATACGAAAATAATATTATCGCTGTCAATTCTAAAATCGTTACCATTATATGTGCGTCCAAAGGGGGTTTCAGACCAATAGTCCGACAATACGTTTATTAAATGATTTGTCAGTTTAAACTTTATATAACTTTAGCACCGATATATCTCTGATTGTAGTGTATGAAAGTAAAGATATTTATGTTTATGTTATAACATAAACATAAATATGAAAGCTAAGATCAACAAAATGAATAAACACATTTGGTCTGAGGACCCCCTTCGGACACGCATACCTTAAAATCAAACCAGTATCAGTCTCTCGCAAGGTTGCGTCGCTCGAAGCCTAACCAACTTTCCGTTCCTTCCCGAGCATCCTCCGTTCAGCATCTGGGAGGAAGGCAAGAACGGAGGCCTTAAAGGCATTCTGGGAAAGGTCTTCTACACGCTCTCTGAGGTTACCAACTTCACGTGAGTGTTCAACTTGTTTGACTAGTTAAGTGATATATTAGTTTCCTGCTCTTTATCGCATGTAACATAATTCCTCGCGACCCAGATTAGTTTTTATGTATTACCTTCCTGACCCCATGGAATACTATTCAGCAATGGTTTACAGCCCTCTTCTTTCGAAGGGATTAAAAAAACCTGTTTATATATAATATTATGTACAGGTAGTGCTTCAGCTCTAATTAAATACTGCTATAAACTCTGGCAAGTCAAGCCGGAAGTGAACTGGCCAGCTCCCGCATCAACCGACGGCTTAGTAAACGTTCAGATCAGGCCTCCACGTCACTTGGATATGGAACCAAATCTTACTTAAAGAAAATATAGCACAGTTATTTTCAGTTAATCGAGTAATGCCATAGCCCAGTAGGAATAAATACATCTTTTATGCTATTTTCGTAGATTACACTCGCAAAAAAAAGTCGTAAAAGTAACAAAAGGTTGACTCAAAATTTCCCTCTGTCATTAATCCGCGACAATATAAATCTGGTTTCAACAGCCTCTTAGCCTGCGCGGGAGAAGTAGCAGCATATCTTCTAATACTAAACAATAACGCAATATGCAAGAAAAGTAACATCTGGTCTAAAACTAATGGCCGAAACACGTCGAAACCTAGTCTTCAGACTTATTTCACCACAACCCAGTATAGTTTACCCACGTGACTTATTTTAACGTTTATGTGCATTGTATAGTATTGGTACTTGTTATTTCCATTTATATATATCTTTTAAATCTATTTATATGGGTTTATTCATTATTTTTGTTTTCCTGGTATACGGCAACCTAATGGCCGCCAGATAGCGACCTGTACTTAAGAGAACCCTGCCTCATCCCAAATAATATCATGCTATGCATACGAAGCAAAAAATCGCAACAGTTCTCCATGGATTCCCTACAACAATGCGCCCATGTTTGGCATTGTCATGATGCACATATGAAGTGTATATGTGTATCTTCCTTTCATCCCAACACAATAGTCGTAATAAATGTATCATGATACGTAAATATATAATAACAGTCCAGCAATATAGGGCAGCTTTTAAATGAGTCTCTACAACAATGCTTCTACGATTGGAAATATTATGTTGGCGTTATCGCCAAACCCCAACAATATTACAGAACAAACACAAAGAAATAAGAATCATAACCGTTCTCCTTTGCCCCCCCCCAAAAAAAAAATTATGTGCAGATATGACTGCCACGAGTCCCTGGACAAGCAGTGGGGCGCCGTCGTGAATGGGAAGTGGACGGGGATGATAAAGGAAGTGCTGGACGGGACCGCGGACGTTGCCGTGGCCGCACTCTCCATGACGGACCAGCGATACTCGGTGGTGGATTTTCTCACTGGGATGATATCTTCAAGGTATAGGCAGTCGGAGACTGCTTGGGCTGGTGGAAGGAATGTGGTGATATAACTGAGGGTGTCTCTGTCTATCTGTCTATCTTCCTATCTAAATTTAAATACGGATGTGCACGATGTGTGGTTATTAGTCTTTACATAGACGTGTTTCAGTCTCTATAGTTCTTTACCCCAATTTCTCTCTCTACTCTGTAAACATCTATCCTTTTCTTTAATAAAAAAAACATACATTTATATGGACACATTATGTGCACCATTATACAAAGGCAACGCATACTTATACATACTCGCCTCGCTCCTCCAGCTTCAAGATTGTGATGAAAAGGCCGTCGAACTCGGACTACATGTGGACCGTGTACACGAAGCAGTTCGAGGCTGGCGTCTGGCTCATAGTGATCGTGGTCATCGTGGCTCTCTCGGTCGTGCTGTACTTGGTGCTGAGGTACTCCAGTCAGGACGATGACGTGTCCGTTTCGGAGAGCTTTTTCGTCATCGTCGTTTACATATTTGGACAGAGTAAGAGGGGACGGGATCTATTTGTACTGTGGGAGACCAGAGAACGTCGTCCACATATCTGGACGGAGTAAGATTAGGCGAGAATTGATCTGCACTGTAATCAGGCAAGGGTGTCACTGCCAAAATACAGTCAATCAAGTTCTGTAGTGTGTTGTCCCCGAAAAGTAGTCCCTGAAAGCTACAAAATGATCGTCCATTTTAGTTATCAAAGAATCTTTTTGTTGACATCAGTATGGGTTTAGTGAGAAATTAATTTTTGTTAAGCTTCTTTGCCTTTGCGGTTTTATGTTACACTTTTATTTCAAGAAGTTGTTGACGTAGCACCATTTTAAAAATATAATTGTTCCAAGAAATGCATCGAACTTCTATTGCATAGTATTTCTCATACTGTTTACACATATTTGTGTCTTCTTTTAAAAGCACTGTACCTCTGGGTCCTGGTGACCGAATAAAAAATTTTTATAGTTAAAACCTCTCTAATGTTTGAAGAAGAGGAGAGCGGCTTCATCAAAAGCAAAAGCAATAAGAAAATAACGTTTTTTTTCATCAACTATAATGATGATAGGAATTTAATGGTCATAAAAACACATTTTAACTGTTCATAAAAAGTAAATATCTCAAGCGACCCAAGTCCAGAATGAATGCTTCAATAATTACCATTCAGATTCTCACATCTTCCATCAAAATTACGCATAATGACTTTTTTCGCAGGTCCAGAAGTAAACATCACGGGATTAGGCGGTCGGCTGGTAGTGACAACCGTGCTGTTTTTAAACGTGCTCTTGCTGGGCCATTACACAAGTAATCTGACGTCCGCCCTGACCGTGGGGCCCCCGCTGCCCCCGCACCGCAACCTCGAGGACGTGTACAACGATAAGAGCCTCACATTCGGGTTCGTGAAGGGCTCGGCCACCGTCTCCAACTTCCAGGTAAGGGAAAGAGAAGGGAATGAGAATGGAGGTGGGGAAGGCGAGGAAAAGGAAGA
The DNA here is from genome assembly GCF_015228065.2 of Penaeus monodon. Lineage (NCBI taxonomy): Eukaryota > Metazoa > Arthropoda > Malacostraca > Decapoda > Penaeidae > Penaeus > Penaeus monodon. Next base: position 28,640,144 of record NC_051425.1, on the reverse strand, counting down.
AAATAGACAGAGAGAGAGGAGAAACAGAAGTAAGAGAGAGAGTGAAGAAGAAAAGAATTGGTAATAGTAGTAATAGTAGTAGTAGTAGTAGTAGTAGAAGTGGTGGTGGTAGTAGTAGTATTAGTAGTAGTAGTAATAGTAGAAGAAGAAGAAAGAGAACAGAGAGAGAGAAAGAGAAAGAAAGAAAGAAAGAGAGAAAGACTAGTTCACCAACACAGATGCAGCAAAGACAGTTTTGTGCGCGTTTCTTTAAACTAGAAAAAGACCACATAGACCAACATCATGGATACGTACCCACTAACCCCCACCCCTCCAGGACTCCAAATCCGACGTGATTCAGAAAGTGTGGAAATCGATAGACGTGGACAACGACCTCGTCATCGACTACGAGGAAGGCATGCAGCGCGTCTACAGAGACTCGTACGCCCTCCTCATGTGGGAGGTATACTACGAGCTCAACCACGGCAACGACTGCGGCGTGTTCCTCCTGCCGGCGCCCTACTTCCCCATCCACACTTCCTTCGCGATGCGCAAGGCCTCTCCTCTCGTGCCCATCCTCAATAAGATGTGAGGGAAATTTTATCATTTTTATTCTCACTCATTTATCTATTTACTTTGCTTTATTCATTCACTTATTTACCCATTTTGGTTTATTTATTCATTTAGCTATTTATTTTGGCATGTATTTATTATATATAATTGTTATGAGGCACATCGTGCGATGTTACTCAGTTTGGGAATCTTGAAGATGTGAGTTCATATTATCCTTATCTTCACTTTGTCTAGATGCTTGATGGGGATTCTATTCGTTACGAGATTTTTATCACTACGGGAGTTAAGAAAAAGTAAATATGTGTATCAGGTAGATTTTTATTCAAATTTCTTCAGGGTCTCTTACATGTGAGGGTGAATTGCTTTCAAAGGAGAGAAACAAATAAATTCTTATTCTTATTCTTATTATACTGAGTACGTAAGTGGCTATACTTTCATATGCATCTTATTCTGCTTGCATCCACAGCCATTTGTAAATTCATAAAATTCGTCCCTTAGCAGACCGTGACTCTTCCTCTCTTTCTCTGTATCTCCATATCAAATGTGCATCTCACTCTCTCCAGTAGCGTTGCTAGACATCTGTGGGCTGAAGGTTTGGCCTTGGAAGGGGAATAGCTACGGCTCAGCCTCCGGCCCCCTCGCCTTTTCTTCTTTGTCGTTTTCTTGAACGTCATTCCGCCTCTCTCTCTCTCTCTCTCTCTCTCTCTCTTTATATATATATATATATATATATATATATATATATATATATATATATATATATATATATATCACTCTCTCTCTCTCTCTCCATATATATATATATATATATATATATATATATATATATATATATATATATATATATATATATATATATTTTCGTCTGCCATCTTCTTTACTCCCATTGACCCTCACATCTGGCTCGACCCTTGCCCAGCGTCCTCGAAATCCTCTCCTCGGGGCTGCTGAGGAAGTGGTGGCTGGAGCTCAACGTGAAGACTAACGACTGCAACCAGCTGGAGACGGCGCCCATCGAGATCCAAACAGTCCTCACGCCCTTCCTCCTCCTGGGTGTGAGTCTGCTCTTGGCCTTCGTGTTCCTGGCGGCCGAGCGGTGGCGAAGCACACGCGTCAGGAGTGTTCTTGTGAAGTGAGGAGGGGAAGACGAGTCCACGGGGCGAGCGTGAATAGAAGAAAGAGAAGAAGAGAGAGTGTTGAAAGACGCTTACCAGATGGGAATGAAAAAAGAATAAAGCTAAGGGTTACTTATTTTGTGTATGACTTGTCCTTTTTTGTCTACAACTTTTAGCATTTTCTATATTATTGTTCTCTTTATAATTTTCAGGTAACTATCACGTAAGTTATTATAATCACAATTATTATTGATGTCATCATCATTATTATCATTGTTGTTATCATTATTGATATATTAAGAATACCGAGGATATTACTAATAATGATAATAGTACAAATATTTTTGTTATCATTTTTATTAATAATGTTATCATTTTTTATCATATCTATAATATCTATTACTATTATTATTATAATTATTATCATTATTATGATTATCATTATTAATATTGATATTATGATAATAATAATTATTGTTATTACTATTATTATTTTTTTTATTGGTATTGTTATTATTATTATTATTATTATCATCATCATCATCATTATCATCACCATCATCATTATCATTATCATTATCATTATCATCATCATCATCATCATCATTATCATCATCATCACCATCACCATCACCATCACCATCACCATCACCATCACCATCACCATCATCATTATCATCATCATCACCATTATGATTATTATTATTACTATTATTATTATAATAATAACAAAAATAATAATGATAATAATAATAATAATGATAATTATTATTATTATTATTATTATTATTATTATTATTATTATTATATTTTCTTTTCTTTAGATCTGCTAATTAAAATCAAACACCGAGTCACTACCAGCGACCTAGGGTGATTGAAGTTTGAGGCAAATGGAACACTAACAGAAATATGCTCACAACTTCTGCAGCAGGCTCCTTGAGTGTATAGCAAAAGCAGTACATTGCCTCATTATACTCTTCCCTTGTCCATTTAAGTCTTGTTTTCCTTTGATTGATAGTACAAGATGGCCGAACCGCAGGGCCAGGGTGGGAACTATCCCGTCCTAGTAACCTGGCGGATTTTGATAAATGGAAGAGTTAGACTTAATTCTGCACTGAGGGATGCGCCCCTTGTTGATCCGTGTGACGGGCGACACTTTATCACCCACTTCCTACTCTCACTTCAGAAGCAGGATACATTTCAGCCTCACTGCGAAGAAGCTGAAAATTCCGCGCCAATCACCAACTGGCATTTCCACGTCCCCGCGGCACGGTGCTTGACGCACACTGGTTGTCCCAAAAAGGGGGTAGGTCCCTGGAAAAGGGTTTTTTTTTACAAATGGAATCTTTCCAATTTTTAGTTTTAATTTTCAAAAAAAAATCCTTTTTTTGGGGTTAAAAACTTTTCCATTAGGGGGGTTTAAAAAATTTTGGGGGGGAAAATTTAAATTTTTTTTGTTACCGGGCCTTTTTTTTTTTTTTCCCTTTGCCTTTGGGGTTTTTTTGTTACACTTTTTTTTTCAAATTTGTTGCGTACCCCTTTTTAAAATAAATTTTTCCCAAAAATGCATCAAACTTCTATGCTAATTTCTCATACTTTTTTACCATATTTGTGTCTTTTTTTAAAAGCACTGTACCCGGGGCCTGGGCCAAATAAAATTTTTATATTTAAAAACCCTCTAATGTTTGAAGAAGAGGAGCGGCTTCATCAAAAGAAAAAAGAAATAAAAAAAAACTTTTTTTTCATAAACTAAAAGATGATGGGAAATTTTAAGGTCATAAAAAACTTTTTTAACTGTTCATAAAATAAATACTAAAGCGACCCAAGCCCAAAATTTGAAATGCTTAAAATTACCTTTCGTTTCTCACATTTTCCTCAAAATTACGCAAAATGACTTTTTTCGCAGGTCCAGAAGTAAACTCAGGGGATAGGCGGGTCGGCTGGTAGGGAAAACCGTCGTTTTTAAAACGTGCTCTTGCGGGGCCATTACACAGTAATCTGCGTCCGCCCTGCCCTGGGGCCCCCGCTGCCCCGCCCCGAAAACCCCGGGGACTTAAAACGAAAAGGCCTCAATGGGTTTCGTAAAGGGGCTCGGCCACCGTCCCACTTCCAGGAAAGGAAAAGGGGAAGGAATGAGAATGGGGTGGGAAGGCGGGGAAAAGGAAGAAAATAGAAGAGAGAGAGGAGAAACAAAAAGTAGAGAAGAGTGAAGAAAAAAAATTTGGTAATATAGAAATAGTAGTAGTAGTAGGTATAAAGTGGGGGGTTGGTAGTAAGTATTAGTAGTGTAGTAACAGTAAAAAAAGAAAGAGAACAGAGGAGAAAGAGAAAAAAGAAGAAAGAGAGAAAACTTCCCAAACAGATGCACAAAGACAGTTTTGTGCGCGTTTCTTTAAACTAGAAAAAGCCCACATAGCCCAAACATCAGGATACGTACCCCAACCCCCCACCCCCTCCAGGACTCCAAATCCGACGTGATTCAAAAAGTTGGAAATCGATAGACTGACAACGACCTCGTCATGACTACGAGGAAGGCATGCAGGCGTCTACAGAGACTTACGCCCCTCAGTGGGAGGTTACTAGACCAAACCACGGCAACGACTGCGGCTTTTCCCTCCTCCGGCGCCCTATTCCCCATCCACCTTCCTTCGCGTGCGCAAGCCTCTCCTCTGGGCCCACCCAAAGTGTGGGGGAAATTTTTCTTTTTTTATTCCATCATTTATCTTTTTATTTTGCTTTATTCATTCATTATTTACCCATTTTGGTTTTATTTATTCTTTAGCATTTATTTGGGCATGTATTTTTAATAATTGATGAGGCACATCGTGGGATTTTACTCAGTTGGGAATTTGAAGATGTGATTCTATTATCCTTATCTTCATTTTGTCTAGATGCTTGAGGGGGGATTCTTTTTCGTTGGGAATTTTTATCATAGGGGATTTAGAAAAAGAAAATTGTGTAAGGTAGTTTTTTTTAAAATTTTTCGGTCTTTTACATGTGGGGGGTAAATTTGCTTTCAAAGGAAAAAAACAAAAAAATTCTTATTCTTATTTTTTATTTACGATACGTAAGGGGCTATACTTTCTATGCATCTTTTCTGCTTCACCCACAGCCTTTTGAAAATTTCAAAAAATTTCCCCCTTAGCAGCCGTGACTTTCCCTCTCTTTCTCTGTACTCCATATAAAATGTGCATCTCACTCTCTCCATAGCGTTGTAACATCTGTGGGCTAAGGGTTTGGGCCCTTGGGAAAGGGGGAATGCTAGGGCCTCCCCCCCCCCCCCCCTGCCTTTTTCTTTGTCGATTTTTTTTAACGTCTTCCCGCCTCTCTCTCTCTCTTCTTTTTATATATTTTTATATTTTAAAATATATATTATTTATAATATTTTTAATATATATAGATATAAAACACCTCTCTCTCTCTCTCTCCATATATAATTATATATAATATATAAATATATATTTATGATTTTTATATATATATATATAAATATAAAAATTTATATATACGTTGCCCTTCTTTTCCCCCTTGACCCTCACATCGGCCGACCCTTGCCCAGCTCCTCGAAATCCTCCCTGGGGGTTGAAAAGTGGTGGCGGGGCTCAACGTGAAGACTACGCCCGCAAAAGTGGAGAGGCGCCCACGAATCCAAACAGTCCTCACGCCCTTCCCCCTCCTGGGTTTAGTCGCTCTTGGCTTCGTGTTCCGGGGGGCCGGCGGTGCGAAGCACACGCGTTTAGGGGGTTCTTGTGAAGTGGGAGGGGGAAAACGGGCCAGGGGGGGCGTGAAGAGAAAAAGAGAGAGTGTTGAAAGACGCTTACCAGGGGAAAGAAAAAGTAAAACTAAGGTTTCTTTTTTGTGTATGACTTGTCCTTTTTTTTCACAAATTTTTGATTTTTTATATTTTGTTTTTTTTTAATTTTTGGTAACTATCACGTAATTTTATAACACAATTATTATTTATGTCATCATCATTAT
>NC_051425.1:28618386-28619399 GCF_015228065.2 Penaeus monodon | reverse complement strand
CTTGAGCCCTCCACCTGCATCGTGCTGGTTCGACGGCAACTTACCCAAGTCGGGGCCCGGGAACTGAGGAAGGCTGGGTTTCGGCCCCCTTCTCCAGCCTGTCCGAGTTTTCCGCCTGTACCACTTCCTTAGTCTTAGGACATGCACTCGGATGGTGACCATACCTGCCACAGTCCTTGCAGCACTGTTGGAAGGCATCAGAATCCGTCCGGTTGAGAGGATGTGTTCTCCGCTCCCTCTGACACTGACTACGTCTGTGCCCTACCTCTCCGCAGCCCCAACACAAGCCTTGGAAAGTGCTCGGGCTCACCTTCCTCAATGCTACCTTCTCCACTTTAGCCTTCCGGCCCCGGAGGTCACGGCGGGGATGAGCAGCTGGCCCTAGGCCACTGGTTGCCTTCAGGAAGGCCTCGAACTCCAAGGCCCTCGCCAGCGCCACTTGCAGGTCCTCAGGGTGTGCCTGCTTGACGTAGATTTGTAGCTGCTGGTCCTTCAAAGCGTCAACAAAGAAATCGCGGGCCAGGACCACAATCATCTCTTCCGCAGCCGCAGGGTATGACCTCCTTACCAGCGCCTCCACATCCTGCGCCAGCTGGGACAGTGTCTCGCCACGCTCACGCGTCCGCTTCTTCAAGCGGGCCCGATATACCTCGGCCTGGTGGTGGTACCCGAAACGGCGTTTCAAAGCCCCCGCCACGCTGGTGTAAGAGGCATGTTGGGATGGTGGCAGATGCCCCAACACTTCCACCGCGGGGCCCCTTAGCGCTGTTACCAGCTGCAGGGCCTTCTCTTCCTGGCTCCAGCCCTGGGCAGATGCCAGCATTTCAAATTGGGCGACATATGCCTCCCAGGCCACCTTCCTGTCGCACTCAGCTGCTTACACCTCACAGAATGTCTGGAGGCCAAGGGGCTGCAGGGTGGAGAACGCGTGCCGTGAACTAACATGCCCGGGGGGGAGGAAGGGGGTGAGGGAGGCAACGAGGCGGGTTGACCGGGTCCGAGTTTGCCGCCAC
>NC_051425.1:28605886-28613386 GCF_015228065.2 Penaeus monodon | reverse complement strand
GAGAGAGAGAGAGAGAGAGTGTGTGTGTGTGTACACATGTGTGTGTGTGTGTATGTGTATATGTAAGTATATATACTTATATATATGTATATATAGGTATACACATGATATATACATTTGTTCATTGCCAAAGAGAGTGATTTGGTATTCACTTGCATCCAGTCGATTATGCAGAACATACGTTAGCATTGCATAGGTTCGAACAAGAGCCGTTTTACGTAGCTTTATCTATATGGCGTGTTAGTGTCTTGAGAAAAGATCTTAGGCGGGGACTCATCAGCTGGTGGTCAGGCCGAGGCCACTCCGGATTACTCGGATTACAGATCGGGCACGCTATTGACTACACACACACACACACACACACACACACACTTGTTCGTACGTACCTACAGCGTGCGTGCAGTAATGTGTATGTGGGTATATATATGTATATATGTATATATATATATATATATATATATATATATATATATATATATATATATATATGTGTGTGTGTGTGTGTGTGTGTGTGTGTGTGTGTGTGTGTGTGTGTGTGTGTGTGTGTGTGTGTATATATATATATATATATATATATATATATATATATATAAATATAATTATACATATACTTATATACACACTCCTCATACACAGTGATAGGCATTTCTAAGGCGATACTGATAGATCTATATTTAAAAAAAGGCTAAAGCGATTCCGATGCATCGATTCTTCGAAGACAGTTAAAGCGATAGCGATACCAATACATGCATCGCCGATAGTTTATTGTAAGAAAATATCAAAATTTATATGTAAATATTTCATTTGGATATTTGATTTATTATAAACGATGTCTGCAGCAGAAAAGTGTTTTTTTTTAATTAATTCCACACCTTACTAATAGCAATTACACTTGCTGCTGACAGGTGTATTCATGACACTCAGTTTATAAATTAATGTATTAAAAAGCCGTTCCTCTATGACCAAGGAGAAGAGGTGACAGTCCCTTGCCACTTTCTCACTTCTTAAACGTCACTGTCGATAGAGCGATGCGAGAGAGAGAGAAAAAAATATATATACAAACACATACATACATACATATACATATATATATATATATATATATATATATATATATATATATATATATATATATATATATATATATATATGTGTGTGTGTGTGTGTGTGTGGTATGTGTATTTGTGTGTGTGTGTGTATATATATATATATATATATATATATATATATATATATATATATATATATATATATATATATATATATATATATATGGCTGCGATGACCGAGTGGTTAGAGCGTCGGATTCAAGACTGTCACGACGGCAATCTGAGTTCGAGGGTTCGAGTCACCGACCGGAGCGTTGTTCCCTTGGGCAAAGAACTTCACCTCGATTGCCTACCTAGCCACTGGGTGGCCAAGCCAGCCCAAGTCAGTGCTGGCCCCAAGCCCGGATAAAATAGAGAGAATGATTACCTAAAAGGTAACACCGGCACTCTCCGTGGAAAGGAACTGGGGACCCTACCACGTACTCACTCCAAGAGCATCACAACATGAAAAAAAAAATCTGCAATTAAGTATCATGCTGTGACCACGGCGGCTCAAACATGAACCTACCATAAAAAAAAAAAAAAAAAAAAAAAAAAAAAAAAAAAAAAAATATATATATATATATATATATATATATATATATATATATATATATATATATATATATATATATATATATATATATATACATATATCATCATCATCATCAGCCTGAGTCAATCCAGTGCAGGACGTAGGCCTCTCCCAATCTCTTCCAACTTTGTCTGTTGTGTTTTTTATTTCCAGGCTTGGCCCCCTAATTTCTCTATTTCGTCATGCCATCTTGTCACTGGTCTGGCCCTTGGCCTCTTTATATCATCTGTAACCCAGTCTGTTACTTTCTTTGTCCAACTGTTGTCCTGTCTCCGATGTATATAACCTGTCCATTGCCATTTTTTTTATGCTCCCATGTATATCTTACGCTTTTGTCTGTTCCCTGATCCACATCGCCCTCAACAGATCTCTTATGATAATTCCCAGCATCAATCTCTCCATCCCTCTCTGGGCATTTATTAGTTTCCTCTCCTGTATTTTGGTTGTAGTCCATGTTTCCGATCCATAGATCATAACTGGGAGGACGCATTTTAAACATAATGGCAAGGGGCTTCTTAGTATACCCATATGTGCTGTGCGGTAGCGATCTCGCCTAGCAATCTTGCTGACTTGCATTCAAATCCCTCGCCGCCAGTGGATGGTAACCACTGCCATTCCTTGCACACAGGGGGTCATTTAGAAGTAAACTGAAACAGACAGTATGTCGCACCAAGAATATTCCATGCACCAAGGAAGCTCCATTGTAACTACATAGGAGGAGGCAAACTAACGAACATAGAAATACGATGAGCTGGAGGGAGAAATAAGGTAGTCTATAGATAGAACTGATATGAGTGAGTGAGAAGGAAAGTAATAGAAATGAAGATGATAGAATGAAATGAGATGAGGGTAGGAGAGGAGGATGGGGAGGGAGAGAGAGGAGAAGAGAGAGAGAGAGCGAGGAAAGAGGGAGAGAAAGAGGGAGGAGAGAGAGAAGGGGAGGAGAAGAGAGAGAGAGAAGAGAGGAGAAGAGAGGGAGAGGAGAGAGAAGAGAGAGAGAGAGAGAGAGAAGAGAGAGAGAGAGAGAGAGAGGGAGAGAGAGAGGAGGGAGGAGAGAGGAGAGGAGGAGGAGAGAGGGAGAGAGGGGGAGAGAGAGAGAGAGAGAGAGAGAGAGAGAGAGTGAGGAAAGAATGGAGAGAGAGAGAAGAGAGAGGATAGAGAGAGAGAAGAGAGAGAGAGGAGAGAGAGAAGAGAGAGAGAGGAAGGGAGAGGAGAGAGAGAGAGAGAGAGAGAGAAGAGAGAGAGAGAGAGAGAGAGAGAGAGAGAGAGAGAGAGAGAAGAGAGAGAGAGAGAAGAGAAAGAGGAGAGAGAGAAAGAGAGGGAGGGAAAGAGAGAGAGAGAGAGAGAAGAGAGAGAGAGAGAGAGAGAGGAGAGAGAGAGAGAGAGAGAGAGAGAGAGAGAGAGAGAGAGAGAGTTATGTAAATGTATCGATGTATCGATATTTTCTGATACATCTTGAGAAAAACGCTCTAGCTTATGTATCGCCGGTATAGGTATCGCGATACTGTTCGTCTCTATATCCACACATGTATATACGCAAGTGTGTGTGTACACGCCCATGTGTAAATCTATTTTTGTGTATACGTAGGTGTGCGTGTGGGTGGTTGTAGGCGTGTCTAAATATATATTTACATAACCTGTATCTCTTTCTCTGTATGTATATACTTACCCACTTAAACTACCATATCTTTATCTTCTTTATCGCTATTACATGCCATTGTAAGCATTGGTTGCAGTAAGTTCCTGTCCATCATTAATACTTCAAAATGTGAGGGAATTTTCGTGTCACTCTCTGTATTTGCCATTTCTAGAAAAAAGGGAAAGTTATTGACAGGCGATGAAAATAACAGTGAAGACGATGCTGCGGCGGCGATCCCAGCTCGCTAGCCGCAGCCCGTCCCCCTGCTAGCCTACCTGTCGCCGCTCCCTAGTCCTTCTACCAGCCTCCTATCTTGCCGCAGTCTTTGATCCCCCTGCCAGCTCTCCTTCCTGCCGTTGCCCGTAAAGCCCTTGCCAGCTCCCCTATATCCGGCAATCCCTGCTGGCAAGTCGCAGCCCTCCTTGACAGTCCACCTGTGCCGTAACCCCCTGGCTCAAGTTCCGTGACAACTCTTCCTGCTGCTGCCCATCATCCCTGCACCAGTCCCCTCCCTTGTAGCCGTGGTCGCCGCAGCCCCGTTTCCCCTAGCAGCCGCATTTCTCCCTGCCAGCTTTCCTTCCGCCGCCGCAGAGGGGGGGCGGAGTCGCTCGGCCAGTCGCCTCCCTCGCCCGGCGCGGCAGTCGTGTGTTGGAGGTTGCGAAGGGAAGACCCACACGCTACTCACGGGGGGAGTCCGTGCTTATTTCTCGACAGGTGTTGCATACACAACACTGTAACAATGCCAGTATTCCATACTAAGACAATTGAGGGTATCCTCGAGCCCGTTGCTCAGCAGGTAAGGAAAAGACAACCTTTAGTAATAATTAAGTGAAGAGTCCTATTGTTTTGATAAGTGGCAGTGAAGTTCCAACAAGGAAATTCCTTTCGTCACGTCAGATAACTGCTGCTGAGAATTAGGTTGTCAGCCTACTTTGTACCTTGTTCAGCAGATCGTGAATTTCGTTCGGAAAGGAACACGAATCGCTGGAAGGCATTGTTGCAATGTTGCACGGGCGGAGTTGCTTTGATAAGACCCACGTCCCGCGGATCCAAGGCGGACCGAGCACTTGTCTCTTCGGTTGCGAATTGTTGCGGGAGTAACTACGGATGGAGCTGGGAGGGATGGTTCAGGGAGGAGCCAGTGGTACGTCACTGCTAATGACATGGACAGTAACCAGTGCTAACAGTGAGAATAGGGAACTGGATTCTAGCCATTTGTGATCAGATCAAAGAGAGAGAATGTCTGTCCTTTTGGTTGCTTTGTCTACCCATTTGGTTAGACAAGAAAAAAATAGTGTTATTTTTGGGGAAGTATTTGTTAACGAGAGTGACACACCCTCCTGAGATGAAGTCCTCAAACTAGGGTATCATACAAGCCTTACCTTTCCTGCTTTCTATTTATTCCCTAGGGGAGAGTATAGGTGGGGTGCTTGCCCACCTGTACCCCCCCCCCCTTTATTAGCACTTTGTGCCAACATACAGAAAATGTGACATTATGAACTCAGGCTGTCTAAGGGTGTTGGTCTCTGTGCAGTGATATGCAGTGGATATTTTCATCATTTCATGTCCATTTCCCTCTACCTTTGTGCATCGCTCTTAGTAACATTACCCCCCTTTTTTTTTGTTTGTTTATTTCACACAGCCATCCAACCTTGCAGTTTTCTGCAACTATTCATGATGTAATGTACATGTGAATCTGTTTTCGTTTTCACGTGTAAATGACAGGATGAGGAAATAAGTGAAAGCGTTGTTAATTGTTTATGTTGTAACCGTAGCTCTTTGAGAACAAATTCATAATACTACTGCTATAACTTTAGGGCACCCCAGAGAATCCTCAGAAATTACCATACGAACCAAAAAACTTTGGTAAATATTCATAATACCTTTGCATGACTAATCATGATGATAGTGGTATCAATGGATTCCTCTCACTCTCTACTACCTATACACATAATGGAATTTTACTGCAGAAACCTTCCCATTACCCATAATCTTGCCCAGATACCAGGGAGGTCAGGGAAATTGTGGGGTAACAGTAAATAATATACACAAAATTGGTCAGTATAGAATCAACTACAGGAGGTACAGACCCCCTACAATGTTCCTAGTGGAAGGATACTGCCCCTCCTTTTCCCAGCCTGGACAACAAAGAATCCACCATGTATGTACAGAAGGGAGGGTGTAGGGCAGACTCGGCTCTCAGAGGCACTGTGATTGCATATATTATACACCTATATATCTGTTGCAAAGGGGCTGTGACCCCAAGACTATAAAGAATAGCCTAGCACAGATATGTACGACAGGATGGAGTAATAGCAAATTACATAAGTATAGAAATGTACATGAGTAACAGAATACTAACCTGAGATATAGTTAACATCATATACTTACTAGAATGTTGGGTATTTCACATCATTGTTATCCTTCTATCATTTTAATAAATCTTTCAGAGTGGAGGTGGAGGGGCAGCAGCCACCCTCTGCATTAGATAGCATAATAACTTATGTTGTATGTTATTAATATAGTGATGTGTTTTTTTCTATTTTACTATTTTACTATATTTTACTCTGCAATTTTCACACCCTCCCCTGCTATTGATGCCAGGAATGTGGAGGTTTGGTGGTTTCTGTGTCAAATGTCCTATATATGTGGGTTGTAGAAAGAGAGGAATCCATCAGTACCACAATCATCATGACTGGTCATGAAAAAGTGCTCTAAACAATTACCATCTTTCCTAATCCGGTGTACCATCCACTTATTTATATTTCCCCCAGACCCCCACCAGATTGTTGTAGTCTTAGTCTCTGGGTGGCATTTGTCACAACCAATTTTCTTAATTTCAGATGTTATTCTTTGCTGCGCATATTATTTCATATATCGGTGAATTAGATTTTCTTAATTCACCATCATCAGATTTTTTTCATATTTCAATCGGTATGTAAGTGGGTCGTGTGGCATGGTTGGTTTAGCACTGGCCTCCGGTTTCATACCTGGAGTGACCTAGGTTCGAGTCCTGGTCAGGGAGGGTTTTTAAATATATACTAAAATATTACTTATTTGTTGCATAGTTTTTTATTATCAACTTGTGAAGGAAATGTCACATAGATGAAAAATGTGTCAAATTTTATCATTCTGTCCATTACAAGGAAAATTTATATAAAATATGGCTATGTGAAACTGAAAATCAGTTAACAGCAACCTTTTATTTTATATATTTATGTCTCAGCTGGCAGCCACAGCAAGCGTTAAATTTGGGAGTTAATTTTGAATTGTTCTTGGTGTACAATCATGTTCGTCACAAGTATAACAATAAACAAAGAATAAGGGTGACATGGATATAACTGATGATATTGTTTTATAAATTCAGTTTTTAATATAAAAGGATTTACATATGTGAAGTTACCTGATCTCACCTGGTTACCCAATTCCTTAGATTTTCTCTCTTTTTTGTTGTTAGTGTTGTTGTTATCACCATTATTTATATACTTAAAGTTTTGCCACTATTATTACCATCATTACTATTGTTATTAATGGTAGTGAATTTGCTGCAGCTCGAAGTAGCCACACTGTTACAGGAGCACATTGTAGCTGCTAGACATTATCTAGATCACCTTGTTCAATTGTCTGCACACCTTGCAATGTAGTTCTTTAGCATAGACGGCAGCATCTGATTGTGTGTAGTCTCACCCTGAAAATGGTGCTGTTTTGAGATGGATGCCCCAGATGCTAGGAATAGAGTGGTATAGTTATATTTAAGATTTTAAAATAAACCTGTATTGGAAATAATAGTTGTTATTATATATAATGATTACCATCACTAATCAGTAAATAGCTGTAATACCCTTTTAGTGATAGAAAAATAGAAAACCTGTCACTTTCTCTTACCGTCCAATATCTTCTATAGACTAATGACCATACCTTGACACCTGCTGTCAGGACCAAAGTCAACCTTCAAGGCAGTGTTGTCACTTGTTAGCATAGGGTTGTATCTGTAGGAGGCTTTCTATCGCGTATCACAGCAAATATCAAGTGGATTTGAAGAGAGCATAATGAACATAAACAAGTGTAAAAGGTTTTGAAGGCCACTGTGGGTGTCTTTAACATTTGACTTGTATCCTCTTCTGTTGTGTATATCAACCATAGGTTAGAGAACAATGATTATTAATGTTGTTATCATT
>NC_051425.1:28585074-28600347 GCF_015228065.2 Penaeus monodon | reverse complement strand
TAATGTTGTTGTTAGATTTTTATTCTTTTTGTATAAGTTGGAACAATATTGATTCCATCTATCTTTGACTTCTTTTCCATCACATAAAACAAGTCCATCTTCAGTTTTGATAGTGTCCATTGTAGTTTAATTTTCGTGTGATGTTTCGTACTCCTTGGTAGAGTTCTTTAGTTGTCTTATTGATAGAACAGTTTTCAATTCTCTGGCAATGTTCATTTGAAATTTTTTCCTTATCTTGTCGCAATAATCTTTGAATTTTTGTATTTTGTTTTTTGTAAATTACTTTTTCACAACTGGATTATTGATACCTTTTTAGTTTAGGCATCTTCTTGTTTCAATTTCACTTAGTGTTTTTTTCAGATATCCAGGGGAATTTGTCTTTTTCTTTTGGCGATAGTTTCTTTAGCAGTGCTCAGCAGAGTTCTTTTCCTTCTCCCACAACTCATTTGGTGTTTTATCATCTTCACATTGATTGAGTATTTCAAATTTGTTTGACACCTGCAATTCTGTAATTGTTATCAAGAGTTTGTAGTCGAGCTTTAGAGGTGGTGTTGGACGCTCCATCTCTTTGAGTCTTATTTTAAAGTCGATAGTTAGTAGTTGGTGGTCACTGTTGCAGTCGCACCAGGTCTTGTTTTGGAATTTTTTATGCAACTCTTCCATTTTTGGTTCAGCACAATGTAGTCAATTTGGTTGCGTGTTCTTTTGTCTGGTGAAAACCACGTGTACAAGTGTCTTGGTGGTGTTGGAACAATGTATTGGCTATAACTAAATTATTTGTACTACAGAATTCAATAAAATCTTTACCTCTTTCATTTATATCTCCAAGGCCGAATTTTCCACAGGTGTAATTTTTTAGATTATTTTTTTTCCTACTTTGGCGTTGAGGTCTCCCATGATTATTTTTACATCTCTGTTAGGGATTGTGTCTAAAGTATCTTGGAGAGAGTTATAAAAAAAATTCCATTTCTTCATCACTTGCAATATTGGTTGGTGCGTAGCATTGTATAATACTAATATTATGAGGTTTTGCTTGTATTCTGACTTTTAAAATGCGATCATTTATTGGGCTGTACCCAATTAGTGCATTTGCAGTTTTTTTCGTGAGAATCATAGCAACTCCGTGACTATAATTTCCTTCTTCTTTTCCAGAAAAAAGAACTGTCTTGTTTTCTTTAGTTTGAAACTTCCATTACTTTCCAATTGGTCTCACTGATTCCTAGTATTTGAATGGACTAAGATTTCTGCAGCCAAATCCAAAGCCATGGCTCTGAGACAAAATGTTCAAGGTACAAGTCTGGGAATCCAGGGAATGGACTTTGAGTGTTTCCAGGTCTTCCAATACCTTGGGGTAAGGATTGGCCGGACCCTCTCCTTTAGAAAGGGAGGTCCTGTACTTGACTGGCCAAACTAAAGCAATGACTGGGAGATACATAGGAGCTAGACATAAGTACAAGATCATTCATTCTATGTAGCTGCCATCCATCCCATTGTGGACTATGCCTCTGTCTCCCTGATTACCACAAAGCCAAGATTAAGAGAAAAATTGGAGACAGTTCAAAATTAAGCTACCAGGGTCATTCTGGGTGCCCCAAGGTGAACGAAGGCCCTCAACCTCCTCATGGAGACAAACGTTTTCCCCTTGGACTCACAAACTGATTTAATGGCAGCTCAGTTCCTTTCAAAGGTCATCCAAGCACCCAGGAACACAAACATGAGACAAAAAATACTACTTGCCAAGGTCAAGTAGTTGTTCTTTATTAACTTTATTGACTTATCTGATGGCCTGCCATGGGCACAAACTTTGATGGAGTTCTCTGTTATGAGCTTGTCGAGGAGAAAGAATCAATACTTCATGCCTAGTCTAAAGCCAGAAGCCGAGACGGTCATTGCAGCCATCACTCCTCCGGGTAGTAGAACCTACTTCACGGATGGATCAGTCGACCCCTTAAGCCACACTGCAGCCGCCTACTTTGCAGCAAGGGATGCCAAACAATCCATGAGGGCAACAGACAACGCCTCCTCGCTACAGGCAGAGGCAGTTGCGATTTTGGGAGCCCTAGCCCACGCTTCCCTGAGGGAAGAACACGTGGTCATACATACAGACTCACAATAGCACAGAGGATTCTTGCTCAGGGTATAAGAATAATCATAAACTGGGTCCCTAGACACATAGGCATCAGAGGGAATAAGCTTGTTGACAGACTAGCTGACATTGGCAGGGGTATGCTCCCAAATCCCATGAAACCTAGACGAAAAATCTTAAGGCAGAACTGTAATGTAATGTAATGTAATTCCTCCTGCGAGAGAAAATAATCCTTCCCTCGGCCAGATGGTACTCAGACGCCACAGGCTATGGAGCCACTGGCACTCTCTGAACCAATCAATAGAGGTACCAAAGTCATATTCCACAGAATCAAAATAGATTACCATTGTGCATGGCAGATCACAGAGATAATTGACCATGCAGACGCTGGTCAATTACTTACAGAGTTGCGAGGAAACACAATTTCTGAGACAAGGACCGCCCACAACAGCCGCCGGGCTGGTAAAGAGATTATGCCGCATGCTTACATCATGGCGGCAGGAGCGCCTGCTGGCAATCCCGCCACCACGGTAAGCATAGGGTATCAGAGAATAAAATGAGACAGCCATAAATAAATAGCTGACACAGGCCGGGCCCTATGTATGGAAGGCCCGAGCAAAGCTAGATCTTCGCAAATCTCAAACAACATTACCAAATTATTATTATCTATTGGAGCAGGGTGGGTCTGAATAATCAGTAGTTAGTGAAGGATGATTTTGAATACCCACACAAAAAATAAGTGCCGACGTAAACAACAAGTCCGTGAATGCGAGTCGAGATCTATCCTATGTAAGCCACTTTAAAATCACGTTTTTGTTATTGGAAAGGCAATAAAATTACGGAAAGGCGGTTCACCCATTTTATTTTGTAATTAATTACTTCAACGTTTTTTTTTCTTCTTCTTCTTCTTCTTTCTTTTTCTTTCTTTTCTTTTTTAAGCGTACATAACGTTTCCTCGTTGTGCGGAAACTAATAAATAGTAAAAGCCTCCTTTTTGGTGGGGGAGGGGTACTGGTCCATCAGGTAAACGCCCCAAATAAATGTTAAAATCAGGTGAAAAAAAGCAAAACGAATTCTCTCTGTAGCAGTCCTCTTTAGACTGCGTTCACTACAGAGAACTTCTTGTGCCGCTCGGATTCTACATTAACAGTTCAGTTGCAATGCATTATGCGTTTAAACGGGAAAATGTGGACTCTTATCATTTCTAGTGTCATCACCGCTATCATTACTATTCTTATTGTTATGATCGTTATGTCTGTTATTATTATTGCCTATATCAGTATCATTATCATTGCTATATAACTATCATCACCATTATATTAAAGTAATAATGATGATAATATATGATATGAATAATAACATACAGTATCATTGATACGAAAATAATATTATCGCTGTCAATTCTAAAATCGTTACCATTATATGTGCGTCCAAAAGGGGTTTTCAGACCAATAGTCCGACAATACGTTTATTAAATGATTTGTCAGTTTAAACTTTATATAACTTTAGCACCGATATATCTCTGATTGTAGTGTATGAAAGTAAAGATATTTATTGTTTATGTTATAACATAAACATAAATATGAAAGCTAAGATCAAAAAAATGAAACCATTTGGTCTGAGGACCCCCTTCGACACGCATACCTTAAAATCAAACCATATCAGTCTCTCGCAAGGTTGCGTCGCTCGAAGCCAAACCCAAACTTTCCGTTCCTTCCCGAGCATCCTCCGTTCAGCTCTGGGAGGAAGGCAAGAACGGGGGCCCTTTAAAGGCATTCTGGGAAAGGTCTTCTACACGCTCTCTGAGGTTACCAACTTCACGTGAGTGTTCAACTTGTTTGACTATTTAAGTGATATATTATTTTCCCCTGCTCTTTATCGCATGTAACATAATTCCTCGCGACCCAGATTAGTTTTTATGTATTACCTTCCTGACCCCATGGAATACTATTCAGCAAGGGTTTACAGCCCTCTTCTTTCGAAGGGATTAAAAAACCTGTTTATATATAATATTATGTACAGGTATGCTTCAGCTCTAATTAAATACTGCTATAAACTCTGGCAAGTCAACCCGGGAAGTGAACGGGCCAGCTCCCGCATCAACCGACGGCTTAGTACAACGTTCAGATCAGGCCTCCACGTCACTTGGATATGGAACCAAATCTTACTTAAAGAAAATATAGCAAAATTATTTTCATTTAAATCGAGTAATGCCATAGCCCAGTAAAATAGAATACATCTTTTATGCTATTTTCGTAGATTACACTCGAAAAAAAAAAGTCGAAAAAGTAACAAAAGGTTGACTAAAAATTTTCCCTCTGTCTTTAAATCCGCGACAATATAAATCTGGTTTCAACAGCCTCTTAGCTGCGCGGGAGAAGTAGCAGCATATCTTCTAATACTAAACAATAACGCAATATGCAAAAAAGTAACATCTGGTCCAAAAACTAATGGCCGAAACACGTCGAAACCTAGTCTTCAGACTTATTTCACCACAACCCAGTATAGTTTACCCACGTGACTTATTTTAACGTTTATGTGCATTGTATAGTATTGGTACTTGTTTTTTTCCATTTATATATATCTTTTAAATCTATTTATAGGGGTTTATTCATTATTTTTGTTTTCCTGGTATAGGGCAACCTAATGGCCCCCCAGATAGCGACCTGTACTTAAGAGAACCCTGCCTCATCCCAAATAATATCATGCTATGCATACAAGCAAAAAATCGCAACAGTTCTCCATGGATTCCCTACAACAATGCGCCCATGTTTGGCTTTTGTCATGATGCACATATGAAGTGTTATGTGTATCTTCCTTTCATCCCAAAAACAATAGTCGAAATAAATTATCATGATACGTAAATATATAAAAACAGTCCACCCATATAGGGCAGCTTTTAATGAGTCTCTACAAAAATGCTTCTACGATTGGAAATATTATGTTGGCGTTATCGCCAAACCCCAACATATTACAGAAAAAACACAAAGAAATAAAATCTAACCGTTCTCCTTTGCCCCCCCCCCAAAAAAAATATTATGTGCAGATATACTGCCACAAATTTCCCGGGACAAGCAGTGGGCGCCGTTGTGAATGGAAGTGGAGGGGGATGATAAAGGAAGTGCTGGACGGGACCGCGGACGTTGCCGTGGCCGCACTCTCCATGACGGACCAGCGATACTCGGTGGTGGATTTTCTCACTGGGATGATATCTTCAAGGTATGGGGCAGTCGAACTGCTTGGGCTGGGGGAAAGGAATGTGGTGATATAACTGAGGGTGTCTCTGTCTATCTGTCTATCTTCCTATCTAAATTTAAATACGGATGTGCACGATGTGTGGTTTATTAGTCTTTACATAGACGTTGTTTCAGTCTCTATAGTTCTTTACCCCAATTTCTCTCTCAAACTCTGTAACACTTTTCCTTTTCTTTAATAAAAAAAACATACATTTATATGGACCACATTAGTGCACCATTATACAAAGGCAACGCATACTTATACATACTCGCCTCGCTCCTCCAGCTTCAAGATTGTGATGAAAGGCCGTCGAACTCGGACTACATTGGACCGTGTACACGAAGCAGTTCGAGGCTGGCGTCTGGCTCATAGTGATCGTGGTCATCGTGGCTCTCTCGGTCGTGCTGTACTTGGTGCTGAGGTACTCCAGTCAGGACGATGACGTGTCCGTTTCGGAGAGCTTTTCGTCATCGTCGTTTACATATTTGGACAAAGTAAGAGGGACGGGATCTATTTGTACTGTGGGAGACCAGAAACGTCGTCCACATATCTGGACGGAGTAAGATTAGCGAGAATTGATCTGCACTGTAATCAGCAAGGGTGTCACTGCCAAAATACAGTCAATCAAGTTCTGTAGTGTGTTGTCCCCGAAAAGTAGTCCCTGAAAGCTACAAAATGGATCGTCCATTTTAGTTATCAAAGAATCTTTTTGTTGACATCATATGGGTTTAGTGAGAAATTAATTTTTGTTACGCTTCTTTGCTTTGCGGTTTTATGTTACACTTTTATTTAAAGAAGTTGTTGACGTAGCACCATTTTAAAAATATAATTGTTCCAAAGAAATGCATCGAATTTCTATTGCATAGTATTTCTCATACTGTTTACACATATTTGTGTCTTCTTTTAAAGCACTGTACCTCTGGGTCCTGGTGACCGAATAAAAATTTTTATAGTTAAAACCTCTCAAATGTTTGAAGAAGAGGAGAGCGGCTTCATCAAAAGCAAAAGCAATAAGAAAATAAACGTTTTTTTTCATCAACTTTTAATGATGATAGGAATTTTAATGGTCATAAAAACACTTTTTAAACTTTTTCATAAAAAGTAAATATCTCAAGCGACCCAAGTCCAGAATGAATGCTTCAAAATTACCATTCAGATTCTCACATCTTCCATAAAAATTACGCATAATGACTTTTTTTCGCAGGTCCAGAAGTAAACATCACGGATTAGGCGGTCGCTGGTATTTGACAACCGTGCTGTTTTTAAACGTCCCTCTTGCTGGGCCATTACACAATATCTGACGTCCGCCCTGACCGTGGGGCCCCCGCTCCCCCCCGCACCGCAACCTCGAGGACGTGTACAACGATAAGAGCCTCACATTCGGGTTCGTGAAGGGCTCGGCCACCGTCTCCAACTTCCAGGAAAGGAAAAAGGAAGGGAATGAAAGGGAGGTGGGAAGGCGAGGAAAAGGAAAAAATAGACAGAGAGAGAGGAAACAGAAGTAAGAAGAGAGTGAAGAAGAAAAGAATTGGTAATAGTAGTAATAGTAGTAGTAGTAGTAGTAGTAGAAGTGTGGTGGTATGTAGTATTAGTAGTAGTAGTAACAGTAAAGAAAAAGAAAGAAACAGAGAGAGAGAAAGAGAAAGAAAGAAAGAAAAGAGAAAGACTAATTCCCCAAACACCAGATGCAGCAAAGACATTTTTTGTGCGCGTTTCTTTAAACTAAAAAAAGACCACATAGACCAACTCATGGATACGTACCCACTAACCCCCCCCCTCCAGGACTCCAAATCCGACGTGATTCAGAAAGGGGTGGAAATCGATAGACGTGGACAACGACCTCGTCATCGACTACGAGGAAGGCATGCGCGCGTCTACAGAGACTCGTACGCCCTCCTCATGTGGGAGGTATACTACGGAGCTCAACCACGGCAACGACTGCGGCGTGTTCCTCCTGCCGGCGCCCTACTTCCCCATCCACACTTCCTTCGCGATGCGCAAGGCCTCTCCTCTCGTGCCCATCCTCAATAGATGTGAGGGAAATTTTATCATTTTTATTCTCACTAAATTTATCTATTTACTTTGCTTTATTCATTCACTTATTTACCCATTTTGGTTTATTTATTCATTTAGCTATTTATTTTGGCATGTATTTATTATATATAATTGTTATGAGGCACATCGTGCGATGTTACTCAGTTTGGGAATCTTGAAGATGTGAGTTCATATTATCCTTATCTTCACTTTGTCTAGATGCTTGATGGGGATTCTATTCGTTACGAGATTTTTATCACTACGGAGTTAAAAAAAGTAAATATGTGTATCAGGTAGATTTTTTATTCAAATTTCTTCGGGGTCTCTTACATGTGAGGTAAATTGCTTTCAAGGAGAGAAACAAAAATTCTTATTCTTATTCTTTATTATACTGATACGAAAGTGGCTATACTTTCATATGCATCTTATTCTGCTTGCATCCACAGCCATTTAAATTCATAAATTCGTCCCTTAGCAACCGTGACTCTTCCTCTCTTTCTCTGTATCTCCATATCAAATGTGCATCTCACCCCTCTCCAGTAGCGTTGCTAGACATCTGGGGGCTAAAGGTTTGGCCTTGGAAGGGAATACTACGGCTCACCCTCCGCCCCCTCGCCTTTTCTTTTTTTGTCGATTTCTTTAACGTCATTCCGCCTCTCTCTCTCTCTCTCTCTTTTTATATATATATATATATATAAAGAGAGAGAGAGAGAGAGAGGCGGAATGACGTTAAAGAAATCGACAAAAAAGAAAAGGCGAGGGGCCGGAGGGTGGCCGTAGCTATTCCCCTTCCAAGGCCAAACCTTCCCGCCCCCAGATGTCTAGCAACGCTACTGGAAGAGTGAAAATGCACATTTGATATGGAGATACAGAGAAAGAGAGAAGAGTCACGGGCTGCTAAGGGACGAATTTTATGAATTTACAAATGGCTGTGGATGCAAGCAGAATAAGATGCATATGAAAGTATAGCCACTTACGTACTCAGTATAATAAGAATAAGAATAAGATTTTTTTGTTTCTCTCCTTTGAAAGCAATTCACCCTCACATTAAGAGACCCTGAAGAAATTTGAATAAAATCTACCTGATACACTATTTAAATTTTTTTTAACTCCCGTAGTGATAAAAATCTCGTAACGATAGAAACCCCATCAAGCATCTAGACAAGTGAAGATAAGGATAATTGAACTCACATCTTCAAGATTCCCAAACTGAGTAACTCGCACGATGTGCCTCATAACAATTATTTTAATAAATACATGCCAAAATAAATAGCTAAAAGAATAAATAAACCAAAAAGGGTAAATAGTGAATGAATAAGCAAAATAAATAGATAAATGAGTGAGAATAAAAATGATAAATTTCCCTCACATCTTATTGAGGATGGGCACGGAGAGAGGCCTTGCGCATCGCGAAGGAAGTGTTTGGGTGGGGAAGTAGGGCGCCGCAGGAGGGAAAACGCCGCAGTCGTTTCCGTGGTTGAGCTCGTAGTATACCTCCCACATGAGGAGGGCGTACGATCTCTGTAGACGCGCTGCATGCCTTCCTCGTAGTCGATGACGAGGTCGTTGTCCACGTCTATCGATTTCCCACTTTCTGAAACACGTCGGATTTGGAGTCCTGGAGGGGTGGGGGTTTGTGGTACGTATCCATGATGTTGGTCTATGTGGTCCCTTTTTCTAGTTTAAAGAAACGCGCACAAAACTGTCTTTGCTGCTCTGTGTTGGTGAATTAGTCTTTCTCTCTTTCTTTCTTTCTTTCTCTTTCTCTCTCTCTGTTCTCTTTCTTCTTCTTCTACTGTTACTACTACACTAAAACTACTACTACCAACCCCCACTTCTACTACTACTACTACTTTCTACTTTTTACTACTATTACCAATTCTTTTCTTCTTCACTCTCTCTCTTACTTCTGTTTCTCCTCTCTCTCTGTCTATTTTTTTCCTTTTCCCCGCCTTCCCCACCTCCATTTTCATTCCCTTCCTTTCCTTACCTGGAAGTTGGGACGGTGGCCGAGCCCTTCACGAACCGAATGTGAGGCTCTTATCGTTGTACACGTCCTCGAGGTTGCGGTGCGGGGCAGCGGGGCCCCACGGTCAGGCGGACGTCAGATTTCTTGTGTAATGGCCCAGCAAAAGCACGTTTAAAAAAAGCACGGTTGTCACTACCGCCGACCGCCTAATCCCGTGATGTTTACTTCTTGGGCCTGCGAAAAAAATCATTATGCTTTAATTTTGATGGGAAAATTTGTGAGAATCTGAATGGTATTATTGAAGCATTCATTCTGGACTTGGGTCGCTTGAATATTTACTTTTTATGAACGTTAAAATGTGGTTTTTATGACCATTAAATTCCTATCATCATTTTAGTTGATGAAAAAAAACGTTATTTTCTTATTGCTTTTGCTTTTGATGAAGCCGCTCTCCTCTTCTTCAAACATTAGAGAGGTTTTAACTATAAAAATTTTTTATTTTGGTCACCAGGGCCCCGAGGTACAGTGCTTTTAAAAGAAGAAAACAATATGTGTAAACAGTATGAGAAATACTATGCATAGAAGTTCGATGCATTTCTTGGAACAATTATTTTTTTAAAATGGTGCTACGTCAAAAACTTCTTGAAATAAAGTGTAACATAAAACCGCAAAGGCAAAAAAGCGTAACAAAAATTAATTTCTCACTAAACCCATACTGATTCAAAAAAAAGATTCTTTGATAAATAAAATGGAGATCATTTTGTAGCTTTCAGGGACTACTTTTCGGGGACAACACACTACAGAACTTGATTGCTGTATTTTGGCAGTGACACCCTTGCCTGATTACAGGCAGATCAATTCTCGCCTAATCTTACTCCGTCCAGATAAAGTGGACGACGTTCTCTGGTCTCCCACAGTACAAATAGATCCCCTCCCTCTTACTTTGTCCAATATGTAAACGACGATGACGAAAAGCTCTCCGAAACGGACACGTCATCGTCCTGACTGGAGTACCTCAGCCCAAGTACAGCACGACCGAGAGAGCCACGATGACCACGATCACTATGACCAGACGCCAGCCTCGAACTGCTTCGTGTACACGGTCCACATGTATCCGAGTTTTGACGGCCTTTTCATCACAATCTTGAAGCGGAGGACGAGGCGAGTATGTATAAGTATGCGTTGCTTTGTATAATGGGGCACATAATGTGTCCATATAAATGTATGTTTTTTTTTATTAAAGAAAGGATAGATGTTTACAGAGTGAGAGAGAAATTGGGGAAAGAACTATAAGACTGAAACACTCTATGTAAAAACCTAATAACCCACATCGTGCACATCCGTATTTAATTTAGATAGGAAGATAGACAGATAACAGAGACACCCTCAGTTATATCACCACATTCCTTCCACCAGCCCAAGCATTCTCCGACTGCCTATACCTTGAAGATATCATCCCAGTGAGAAAATCCACCACCGAGTATCGCGGGTCCGTCATGGGGAGTGCGGCCACGGCAACGTCGCGGTCCCGTCCAGCACTTCCCTTTATCATCCCCGTCCACTTCCCATTCACAACGGCGCCCCACTGCTTGTCCAGGACTCGTGGCAGTCATACTGCACATAATATTTTTTTTGGGGGGGGGGCAAAGGAGAACGGTTTGATTCTTATTTCTTTGTGTTTTTTTCTGTAATTTGTTGGGTTTGGCGATAACGCCAACATAATATTTCCAATCGTAGAAGCATTGTTTTAGAGACTCATTAAAAGCTGCCCCATATTGCTGGACTGTTATTATATATTTACGTATCATGATACATTTATTACGACTATTGTGTTGGATTAAAGGAAGATACACATATACACTTCATATGTGCATCATGACAATGCCAAACATGGCGCATTGTTGTAGGGAATCCATGGAGACTGTTGCGATTTTTTGCTTCGTATGCATAGCATGATATTATTTTGGGATGAGGCAGGGTTCTCTTAAGTACAGGGCGCTATCTGGCGGCCATTAGGTTGCGTATACCCGGGAAAAAAAAAATAATGAATAAACCCATATAAAAGATTTAAAAGATATATATAAATGGAATAACAAATACCAATACTATACAATCACATAAACGTTAAAAAAAGTCACGTGGGTAAACTATACTGGGGTTGTGGTGAAATAAGTCTGAAGACTAGGTTTCGACGTGTTTCGGGCCCTTAGTTTTTAGACCCAAAGTTACTTTTCTTGCATATTGCGTTATTGTTTAGTATTAAAGATATGCTGCTACTTCTCCCGCGCAGCTAAGAGGCTGTTGAAACCAGATTTATATTGTCGCGGGTTATGACAGAGGGAAATTTTGAGTCAACCTTTTTTACTTTTACGACTTTTTTTTGCGAGTGTAATCTACGAAAATAGCATAAAAGAAAGTATTTATTCCCACTGGCTATGGCATTACCGATTAACTGAAAATAATTGTGGGTATATTTTCTTTAAGTAAATTTGGTTCCATATCCAAGTGACGTGGAGGCCTGATCTGAAAGTTTACTAAGCCGTCGGTTGAAAGCGGGGGCTGGCCCGTTCACTTCCGGCTTGACTTGCCCGAGTTTTTTAGCAGTATTTAATTAGAGCTGAAACACTACCTGTACATAATATTATATATAAACAGGTTTTTTTAATCCCTTTGAAAGAAAGGGGTTTTAAAACCCTTGCTGAATATTATTCCTGGGGTCCGGAAGGTAATACATAAAAACTAATCTGGGTCGCGAGGAATTATGTTACATGCGATAAAGAGCAGGAAACTAATATATCACTTAACTAGTCAAACAAGTTGAACACTCACGTGAAGTTGGTAACCTCAGAGAGCGTGTAGAAGACCTTTCCAGAATGCCTTTAAGGCCTCCGTTCTTGCCTTCCTCCCAGATGCTGAACGGAGGATGCTCGGGAAGGAACGGGAAAATTGGTTAGGCTTCGAGCGACGCAACCTTGCGAGAGACTGATACTGGTTTTTATTTTAAGGTATGCGTGTCCGAAGGGGGTCCTCAGACCAAATGTGTTTATTCATTTTTTTTGATCTTAGCTTTCATATTTTTGTTTATGTTATAAAATAAACATAAATATCTTTACTTTCTACACTACAATCAGAGATATATCGGGGCTAAGTTATATAAAGTTTAAACTGACAAATCATTTAATAAACGTATTGTCGGACTATTGGTCTGAAACCCCCTTTGGACGCACATATAATGGTAACGATTTTAGAATTGACAGCGATAATATTATTTTCGTATCAATGATACTGTATGTTATTATTCATATCATATATTATCATCATTATTACTTTAATATAATGGTGATGATAGTTATATAGCAATGATAATGATACTGATATAGGCAATAATAATAACAGACTAACGATCATAAAAATAAAAATAGTAATGATAGCGGTGATGACACTAGAAATGATAAGAGTCCACATTTTCCCGTTTAAACGCATAATGCATTGCAACTGAACTGTTAATGTAGAATCCGAGCGGCACAAGAAGTTCTCTGTAGTGAACGCAGTCTAAAGAGGACAATTCGTTTTGCTTTTTTTCACCTGATTTTAACATTTATTTGGAGCGTTTACCTGATGGGACCAGTACCCCTCCCCCACCAAAAAGGAGGCTTTTACTATTTATTAGTTTCCGCACAACGAGGAAACGTTATGTACGCTTAAAAAAGAAAAGAAAGAAAAAGAAAGAAGAAGAAGAAGAAGAAAAAAAAACGTTGAAGTAATTAATTACAAAATAAAATGGGTGAACCGCCTTTCCGTAATTTTATTGCCTTTCCAATAACAAAAAAAGTGATTTTAAGTGGCTTACTAGGATAGATCTCGACTCGCATTCACGGACTTGTTGTTTACGTCGGCACTTATTTTTTGTGTGGGTATTCAAAATCATCCTTCACTAACTACTGATTATTCAGACCCACCCTGCTCCAATAGATAATAATAATTTGGTAATGTTGTTTGAGATTTGCGAAGATCTAGCTTTGCTCGGGCCTTCCATACATAGGGCCCGGCCTGTGTCAGCTATTTATTTATGGCTGTCTCATTTTATTCTCTGATACCCTATGCTTACCGTGGTGGCGGGATTGCCAGCAGGCGCTCCTGCCGCCATGATGTAAGCATGCGGCATAATCTCTTTACCAGCCCGGCGGCTGTTGTGGGCGGTCCTTGTCTCAGAAATTGTGTTTCCTCGCAACTCTGTAAGTAATTGACCAGCGTCTGCATGGTCAATTATCTCTGTGATCTGCCATGCACAATGGTAATCTATTTTGATTCTGTGGAATATGACTTTGGTACCTCTATTGATTGGTTCAGAGAGTGCCAGTGGCTCCATAGCCTGTGGCGTCTGAGTACCATCTGGCCGAGGGGAAGGATCTCATTTTCTCTCTGCAGGAGGAATTACATTACATTACATTACAGTTCTGCCTTAAGATTTTTCGTCTAGGTTTCATGGGATTTGGGAGCATACCCCTGCCAATGTCAGCTAGTCTGTCAACAAGCTTATTCCCTCTGATGCCTATGTGTCTAGTGACCCAGTTTATGATTATTCTTATACCCTGAGCAAGAATCCTCTGTGCTATTGTGAGTCTGTATGTATGACCACGTGTTCTTCCCTCAGGGAAGCGTGGGCTAGGGCTCCCAAAATCGCAACTGCCTCTGCCTGTAGCGAGGAGGCGTTGTCTGTTGCCCTCATGGATTGTTTGGCATCCCTTGCTGCAAAGTAGGCGGCTGCAGTGTGGCTTAAGGGGTCGACTGATCCATCCGTGAAGTAGGTTCTACTACCCGGAGGAGTGATGGCTGCAATGACCGTCTCGGCTTCTGGCTTTAGACTAGGCATGAAGTATTGATTCTTTCTCCTCGACAAGCTCATAACAGAGAACTCCATCAAAGTTTGTGCCCATGGCAGGCCATCAGATAAGTCAATAAAGTTAATAAAGAACAACTACTTGACCTTGGCAAGTAGTATTTTTTGTCTCATGTTTGTGTTCCTGGGTGCTTGGATGACCTTTGAAAGGAACTGAGCTGCCATTAAATCAGTTTGTGAGTCCAAGGGGAAAACGTTTGTCTCCATGAGGAGGTTGAGGGCCTTCGTTCACCTTGGGGCACCCAGAATGACCCTGGTAGCTTAATTTTGAACTGTCTTTCCCAAATTTTTTTTCTTTAAACTTGGCTTGTGGTAATCAGGGAGACAGAGGCATAGTCCACAATGGGATGGATGGCAGCTACATAGAATGAATGATCTTGTACTTATGTCTAGCTCCTATGTATCTCCCAGTCATTGCTTTAGTTTGGCCAGTCAAGTACAGGACCTCCTTTCTAAAGGAGAGGGTCCGGCCAATCCTTACCCCAAGGTATTGGAAGACCTGGAAACACTCAAAGTCCATTCCCTGGATTCCCAGACTTGTACCTTGAACATTTTGTCTCAGAGCCATGGCTTTGGATTTGGCTGCAGAAAACTTTTGTCCATTCAAATACTAGGATCAGTGAGACCAAATTGGGAAAAATAATGGGAAATTTCAAACTAAAGAACAAGACGTTCTTTTTTTTGGAAAAAAGAAGGAAAATTTTAGTCCGGAGTTTGCTATGATTCTCACGAAAAAAACTGCAAATGCACTAATTGGGTACAGCCCAATAAATGATCGCATTTAAAAGTCAGAATACAAGCAAAACCTCATAATATTAGTATTATACAATGCTACGCACCAAACCCAAAATTGCAATGATGAAGAAATGGAATTTTTTTTTAACTCTCTCCAAGATACTTTAGACACAATCCCTAACAGAGATTAAAATAATCATGGAGGGCCTCAAAGCCAAAGTAGGAAAAATAATCAAAATTCACTGTTAAAATTCGGCCTTGGAGATATAAATGAAAGGTAAGATTTTTATTGTGAAAAAAAAATTCTGTTCA
>NC_051425.1:28572802-28584974 GCF_015228065.2 Penaeus monodon | reverse complement strand
TGCAGCGACACTCACGGACAGTGTGCGTACCAACGGCAGCATGACTGCTTGACCCTAGCCTCCCGAGGGAGACCAGCCGATTGACCTGACCGGGCCTGGATCAGGCCGCCTGTCTTGCTGGAATAGAGGAACAAAGAGGCGTGTTGCTAGCCGCAGGGTGTACCCCTTCACGCCATCGCTTAACCTCCAGGACTCCTGTCTCCGCAGCACACAAGGCTGCCACGCACGGCAAACACGTGGGTAGGTGTGAACCCCTGGGGAGAGACCAGAGGGGATGCCCTTCCACCTACAGGACATCATTGTTTGGAACCCTTTTGCTCATCCCTCTGAAGCAGCCATCCAAAGGTTAATTCACCTCAGTGAGGGAAAGGAGCTCTTGCACTTTTTCCAGGCGATTCCTTTATCCCTCTGAGACAATCACCCAAAGGTTGTTTCAACTCAATGAGGGAGTGGAGGTCCTATACCTTTTCAAAGTGAATCCCTTTTTCTCTGAGACAGCAACCCAAAGGCTGTTTCACCTCCTGCACCTGTTCCAGTAAGTTCCTTCATCTCTCTGAAACAGCCACTCAAAGGCTATTTCACCACAATGAGGGAGAGAAGCTAACTTTTTCAGGCGCTTCCTATGGTGGGACGGGAAGTTAGTGTTCTGTCTAGCAGCAGCTATTTAGACAGAACCAGGCTGAGGGCCTGACAAAGTGAAGGGCTCCTACCTGCCTATCGTTCCTATGCGAAACAGTGAGAGTGGCAGTCATCAGATGGTCTGCCAGACCAGTCCCTAGCAAATAGAATGGCAACTCTATGCACGTCGTAAGGCAGGCCCTCTAAGGCCCCCAGACACACCCTCCCCTGCGGGAGGTAAAGGTCTGCCCACGTCCGAGCACGCGCCCGAAGATGGGGTCCAGTTCACCAGAAGGTGCGCACAGAGTTATCCTAATGCCGAAAATTCGTATAGGAAAGAATACGCTAGAGGGCACGAAGCTACATGCAAGCAAGTAGCATCGCGGCAGCAAACAAGGGTGGATGTGGCACCGTCCGATAACGCGGAAAAGCCGAGGCCGAAATTGTATTGGACCGGGTTGCGGTACATCTCTTTAATCCGCCCATGCAAAACCCTCACGACCGAGAGGTCATGGTAGCTCTCTTGGCATTATCTGGCTTGGCGCCACCCGCTGCGCCCCGTCGAGCGCCTTTGCCGGTACGGTCCTCCCTTCGCTCTGAATCGTCCAAGTAAGGGAGAGAAGAGAGGAGTGTACTTCCAGGTCTGCTGCTCAATGTCCTCTGATAAACATGATTTATGTAAGCCAACAGATCAAGATCATGTCTGCAGACATGATCTTGACCTATTGGTTATCACATTTCATGCTCATGTGCATGCCATACACTTCCAAAAAAAGGAAAAGTTGAAAATATATCAAATGCAAAAGCATATGAAACCAACAGAACGCATCAGTTTTATTCTAGTTTCACAGTAACAATTAGAGAGCGAAGACTTAAACCCAGAATTATTCATAAATTCAGAGGGTTTCTTAACAATGTAAAGTATTTCTGAACAAAAGTTAGTACAAAAAACGACCAGCTTCTTTGACGCCGTCACACAGTCGGCAAGACCAGAGGTCAAATTATGCTATACAATCAAAATTTAACAAAGCGCACTCCCTCCTTTGTCACTTTGAAGAAATTGAAATGATTAGAGAGAGAAATATCGACATCCTTTGCATTAGTGAAATGGCTTCATCAAGAAGTGCCAAGTAATTTCATTAATATTAAAAATTTGCATGTTTATAGAAGTGCAGGACGAAGTGGAGGAATATGCATATACGTAAGATACACGCTTAAATCTGTAGAGCTGTAAATAATACAGCTGTAGAGGACATCTGGGTAACTGTACAAAGCAGTTTGTCTCCTTCAATTTGTAAAAATATTAGTTCGTGATAAAATGCCATCTAAGAAACCTTGTCGGCATCCCACAAGACTCCATATTAGGCCTGATCTTACTCATCGTATTCATTAACGACCTGTCAACCATTGCAGACAACTGTCTCCTTGTTCAATATGCCGATGACTCAATTTCTTCACGCTGCCCCAATCAACTAACAAGAAATATTCAACTGATTCTGACAGAAGCAAAATTAGGAGTACATGTACACAGATACATGACTTTCGAGACACACATGAACATTTACAAAAAATAAATAAATAAATAAAATAATGGTCATTTGATATACCTAAATCACTCAGACGAGAATTGTTGTTGTATAAACCCCTTGCACTCAGCATTATGAACAACTGCTCCAACATATGGGGCTCAGCAAACAAAAATCAAATACAAAAAGCACAAAAACTAACATTGCCGCAAGAGTAATAATAGGCAATATAAATAAACATGGCCACATAACCCACCATCCCTCCCAATCCCTTGTTTATTCTTAACGTGGGAGCTTAGGAGGCGGAGACTGAGGCCCAATGTCGGGGATCACCCCTTGCCTTGGACCTCAGACTTCGCATCAACTAATTTTGCAAGGTCTTTCCTTCCTCTCCTTCCCTTTACCTTCTTCTGTCCACTTATCCAAATCGTTAACTCATATTCATCCTTTTCGCCACAATACTTTACCATATTGCTGTGTAACCTTTGATGTCTGGTACAATGGCAGTTGTGACCACTGGTCATGCTAGAAATCCACAAACATTGCCTTACTGAACCATTCTGGAAATCCACAAACATTGCCTTACTAAACCAAAATAAAGCGATAGGGTGGAGCTTGGGGCAAAACCCCCAAGCCCCACCCTATCGCTATATTTTGTTTACACCGCCTTAAATGTTTTTTTCATTAAGTAAATAAATAAATAACCCCCATTTAAATGGTTAAAAGTTAAAAAAAAAAGCCAATATGACACATGTATACTCATTTATAAAACCATACAGGGTAAAGCCTCTACAAACAATTGGTAACAATAACATTTAAACCAGACAAATTAACGACCTGCACCTCAATAGATCATAGACGGAAACAGAGTCTAGACAAATGCAAATCTGGTCATGAGATCTGAAACAACCTATTACATCATATTAAAAACGTCTCCAAGTGATTATTTTCAAAACGAAATTAAAGGAACATATTCTAAATTGTCAATGGCATCAGGCATTTAAATGCCAAGCCAAACCATAAGCCTTTATTTCTAATGAAGTGATCATCTTATTTTATTACAATCAGTGCATTTGATGTTGTTTCTGCTTATTACACTCGCTAAAAAAAAATCTACACTTTCAGATTTAACAATATGATACGACAGCGAAAGTTGATTGGAAAAGTGCTGTAATCTTGAACTGATATTGAGATTTGTCAGTGTGCCATTTTTCGTTCTCCCTCCCTCTCTTGCTTCTCCCTCCCTCTCTCGCTTCTCCCTCCCTTTCTCGCTTCTCCCTCCCTCTCTCGCTTCTCCCTCCTTCTCTCGCTTCTCCCTGTCTCGCTTCTCCCTCCCTCTCTCGCTTCTCCCTCCCTCTCTCGCTTCTCCCTTCCTGTCTCGCTTCTCCCTTCCTCTCTCGCTTCTCCCTCCCTCTCTCGCTTCTCCCTCCCTCTCTCGCTTCTCCCTTCCTCTCTCGCTTCTCCCTCCCTCTCTCGCTTCTCCCTCCCTCTCTCGCTTCTCCCTTCCTGTCTCGCTTCTCCCTCCCTCTCTCGCTTCTCCCTTCCTCTCTCGCTTCTCCCTCCCTCTCTCGCTTCTCCCTCCCTGTCTCGCTTCTCCCTCCCTCTCTCGCTTCTCCCTCCCTGTCTCGCTTCTCCCTCCCTCTCTCGCTTCTCCCTCCCTCTCTCGCTTCTCCCTTCCTCTCTCGCTTCTCCCTCCCTCTCTCGCTTCTCCCTCCCTCTCTCGCTTCTCCCTCCCTGTCTCGCTTCTCCCTTCCTCTCTCGCTTCTCCCTCCCCCCCGCGAGAGAGGGAGGGAGAAGCGAGAGAGGGAGGGAGAAGCGAGAGAGGGAGGGAGAAGCGAGACAGGAAGGGAGAAGCGAGAGAGGGAGGGAGAAGCGAGACAGGGAGAAGCGAGACAGGAAGGGAGAAGCGAGAGAGGGAGGGAGAAGCGAGAGAGGGAGGAGAAGCGAGAGAGGGAGGGAGAAGCGAGACAGGAAGGGAGAAGCGAGAGAGGGAGGGAGAAGCGAGAGGGGGAGGGAGAAGCGAGAGAGGGAGGGAGAAGCGAGACAGGAAGGGAGAAGCGAGAGAGGGAGGGAGAAGCGAGAGAGGGAGGGAGAAGCGAGAGAGGAAGGGAGAAGCGAGACAGGAAGGGAGAACCGAGACAGGAAGGGAGAAGCGAGAGAGGGAGGGAGAAGCGAGACAGGGAGAAGCGAGAGAGGGAGGGAGAAGCGAGACAGGAAGGGAGAAGCGAGAGAGGGAGGAGAGAAGCGAGACAGGGAGAAGCGAGAGAAGGAGGGAGAAGCGAGAGAGGGAGGGAGAAGCGAGAGAGGGAGAGAGAAGGGAGAGAGGGAGAGAGAAGCAAGAGAGGGAGGGAGAACGAAAAATGGCACACTGACAAATCTCAATATCAGTTCAAGATTACAGCACTTTTCCAATCAACTTTCGCTGTCGTATCATATTGTTAAATCTGAATGTGTAGATTTTTTTTTAGCGAGTGTAATAAGCAGAAACAACATCAAATGCACTGATTGTAATAAAATAAGATGATCACTTCATTAGAAATAAAGGCTTATGGTTTGGCTTGGCATTTAAATGCCTGATGCCATTGACAATTTAGAATATGTTCCTTTAATTTCGTTTTGAAAATAATCACTTGGAGACGTTTTTAATATGATGTAATAGGTTGTTTCAGATCTCATGACCAGATTTGCATTTGTCTAGACTCTGTTTCCGTCTATGATCTATTGAGGTGCAGGTCGTTAATTTGTCTGGTTTAAATGTTATTGTTACCAATTGTTTGTAGAGGCTTTACCCTGTATGGTTTTATAAATGAGTATACATGTGTCATATTGGCTTTTTTTTTTAACTTTTAACCATTTAAATGGGGGTTATTTATTTATTTACTTAATGAAAAAAACATTTAAGGCGGTGAAAACAAAATATAGCGATAGGGTGGGGCTTGGGGGTTTTGCCCCAAGCTCCACCCTATCGCTTTATTTTGGTTTAGTAAGGCAATGTTTGTGGATTTCCAGAATGGTTCAGTAAGGCAATGTTTGTGGATTTCCAGAATGGTTCAGTAAGGCAATGTTTGTGGATTTCTAGCATGACCAGTGGTCACAACTGCCATTGTACCAGACATCAAAGGTTACACAGCAATATGGTAAAGTATTGTGGCGAAAAGGATGAATATGAGTTAACGATTTGGATAAGTGGACAGAAGAAGGTAAAGGGAAGGAGAGGAAGGAAAGACCTTGCAAAATTAGTTGATGCGAAGTCTGAGGTCCAAGGCAAGGGTGATCCCCGACATTGGGCCTCAGTCTCCGCCTCCTAAGCTCCCACGTTAAGAATAAACAAGGGATTGGGAGGGATGGTGGGTTATGTGGCCATGTTTATTTATATTGCCTATTATTACTCTTGCGGCAATGTTAGTTTTTGTGCTTTTTGTATTTGATTTTTGTTTGCTGAGCCCCATATGTTGGAGCAGTTGTTCATAATGCTGAGTGCAAGGGGTTTATACAACAACAATTCTCGTCTGAGTGATTTAGGTATATCAAATGACCATTATTTTATTTATTTATTTATTTTTTGTAAATGTTCATGTGTGTCTCGAAAGTCATGTATCTGTGTACATGTACTCCTAATTTTGCTTCTGTCAGAATCAGTTGAATATTTCTTGTTAGTTGATTGGGGCAGCGTGAAGAAATTGAGTCATCGGCATATTGAACAAGGAGACAGTTGTCTGCAATGGTTGACAGGTCGTTAATGAATACGATGAGTAAGATCAGGCCTAATATGGAGTCTTGTGGGATGCCGACAAGGTTTCTTAGATGGCATTTTATCACGAACTAATATTTTTACAAATTGAAGGAGACAAACTGCTTTGTACAGTTACCCAGATGTCCTCTACAGCTGTATTATTTACAGCTCTACAGATTTAAGCGTGTATCTTACGTATATGCATATTCCTCCACTTCGTCCTGCACTTCTATAAACATGCAAATTTTTAATATTAATGAAATTACTTGGCACTTCTTGATGAAGCCATTTCACTAATGCAAAGGATGTCGATATTTCTCTCTCTAATCATTTCAATTTCTTCAAAGTGACAAAGGAGGGAGTGCGCTTTGTTAAATTTTGATTGTATAGCATAATTTGACCTCTGGTCTTGCCGACTGTGTGACGGCGTCAAAGAAGCTGGTCGTTTTTTGTACTAACTTTTGTTCAGAAATACTTTACATTGTTAAGAAACCCTCTGAATTTATGAATAATTCTGGGTTTAAGTCTTCGCTCTCTAATTGTTACTGTGAAACTAGAATAAAACTGATGCGTTCTGTTGGTTTCATATGCTTTTGCATTTGATATATTTTCAACTTTTCCTTTTTTTGGAAGTGTATGGCATGCACATGAGCATGAAATGTGATAACCAATAGGTCAAGATCATGTCTGCAGACATGATCTTGATCTGTTGGCTTACATAAATCATGTTTATCAGAGGACATTGAGCAGCAGACCTGGAAGTACACTCCTCTCTTCTCTCCCTTACTTGGACGATTCAGAGCGAAGGGAGGACCGTACCGGCAAAGGCGCTCGACGGGGCGCAGCGGGTGGCGCCAAGCCAGATAATGCCAAGAGAGCTACCATGACCTCTCGGTCGTGAGGGTTTTGCATGGGCGGATTAAAGAGATGTACCGCAACCCGGTCCAATACAATTTCGGCCTCGGCTTTTCCGCGTTATCGGACGGTGCCACATCCACCCTTGTTTGCTGCCGCGATGCTACTTGCTTGCATGTAGCTTCGTGCCCTCTAGCGTATTCTTTCCTATACGAATTTTCGGCATTAGGATAACTCTGTGCGCACCTTCTGGTGAACTGGACCCCATCTTCGGGCGCGTGCTCGGACGTGGGCAGACCTTTACCTCCCGCAGGGGAGGGTGTGTCTGGGGGGCCTTAGAGGGCCTGCCTTACGGTGTGCATAGAATTGCCATTCTATTTGCTAGGGACTGGTCTGGCAGACCATCTGATGACTGCCACTCTCGCTGTTTCGCATAGGAACGATAGGCAGGTAGGAGCCCCTCACTTTGTCAGGCCCTCAGCCTGGTTCTGTCTAAATAGCTGCTGCTAGACAGAACACTAACTTCCCGTCCCACCATAGGAAGCGCCTGAAAAAGTTAGCTTCTCTCCCTCATTGTGGTGAAATAGCCTTTGAGTGGCTGTTTCAGAGAGATGAAGGAACTTACTGGAACAGGTGCAGGAGGTGAAACACCCCTTTGGGTTGCCCTGTCTCAGAGAAAAAGGGTTTCCACTTTAAAAAAGAAAAAAGGCCCTTTCCATTCCCCCCATTGAGTTGAAAAAAAACCTTTTTGGGTGTTTTGTCTCAGAGGGAAAAAAGGAATCGCCCTGGAAAAAGTCCCCGGAGCCCCTTTCCCTAAAATGAGGTAAATTTAAAACCTTTTTGGGGGCCCTGTTTCCCCAGAGGGATAAAGCAAAAGGGTTAAAAACCAATTTGATGTCCTGTAGGTGGAAGGGCATCCCCCGGGCCCTCCCTCCCCAGGGGTTTTTTCACCCCCTTAACCCAAGTTTTTTGGCCGTGGCGTGGCACCCCTTGTGGGGGTCCCGGAAAGCCAGGAGTCCTGGGGGGTTAACCCCGATGGGGTGAGGGGGAAAAACCCCCCTGCGGCTAGAAAAACCCCCTCTTTGTTCCTTTTATTCCCCAAAAACAGGGGGCCTGATCCGGGCCCGGGTAAAGGTCAATCGGGCTGGTCTCCCTGGGGAGGTGGGGTCAAGCAGTAAATCCCTGCCGTTGGTACGCACCCCTGGCCGTGGGGCTTCCCCTCCCGGGCCCCAAAGGGGCCCTGCGTATACCCAAATCTAAACCCCTTTTGTTTTTTAAAGACCTGGCCCCTCTAACACTAAAGCTTCCTTTTTTGGACTCCGTGGTGGGTGGGGGTGGGGGGTTTGGATGATGCACTGTCCAAAAAACATGGAAAAAAAAAAAACCCCAACCCACGGGGACAGATGCTAACTTTGGGACACCCGTCCCAAGGGCCCCGGGACCAGGGCAGCCCCCCTGAACCCCATACGTGCCCCGGGGGGTTTGGGGCCAAAAAAAAACCCCCGAGCAAAGGAAAACACGGGCCACCCTTTTTCCCAAAAGATGAGGGGACGGGACAGAAAAACCATCTAAAAAAATGTCTGTCCAATAGTTTGGACCTCGTGCGGGCCCCCTCCGGGCCCAGAAACCCGGGCCCCCGAAAGGTCCCCTGAGTACCCCTCAGAAGCCCCCCCCTGACCGAATCGGGAGCACCAGCTGAAAAAAGCTGGGCCACCCCAAAAAATCCCACAAAAAACAGCTAACCCGAAAAAACCCCAAATTTAACAAAGTCAGAGCTCCCAAAGGCTCCCCGGGGGACCCCGGGGAATTTCCCTGACAGCCGAAGAAGTTTCCCTTCAAGCGGACCCCGAGGACTTCCCCAAGGGGAATTTGTCAGACCCCGAAACCATCAATCCAAATACGTTTGATGTCTCTGATGTGACTATCCCCAAAATTTTAAACATCATGGCACGTAATTAACCCATTCTGCATGGAACATTTATGGCTTCTCCATAAGGAGGGGCCATCCTCCACGCAATAGTGCGATAAAGGGAGCACTGACATTGTTATCCCTCCGGGAAAACATCAACAGGGGGAACCTGTTCGCTTCACCTGGCTGGGGGGGCCCTGAAATTGTACAATGTGTACAGCCGGCCTTAGACATCAGCCATGTCTGTGCCTTTGCAGCACATGATCGAGTGATCATAAGGGGAGACTTCAGCGCACACCACCCCATCCTGGCTCCCTGCTGGGACCCGGATGCGGCTGGCTATCACATAGCGACCGTGCTTGAGACATTCCCTGAGATAATCTCCTCAATACCCAAGAGCCAACGCATGTCAGAGGAGGGGTTCTAGACCTCACCCTGGCCACTGTGACTCTGGTGGAGAGGATTGGCTGGCGTGTCGATGAGACCGTCACTAGTGACCATTACGGCACTATAACTACCCTCACAGCAATGAACCCACACCGAGCGAAAATGTGGAAGTGCTAGAAGCCAGACTTATAAATGCCATTAATGAGGCAGCTTCAGTGACCATACCCAAAACTCGGCCTGGGTCCAGGAGTCACAAAGACGCCAGGTACTTCAACGACGAGATTAGGGAGGTCAACCACAGGGTAAATATGTGCCAAAAACATTTCCGAAGGCAAAGAACCCCCGACAACCTAGCCCTCCTAAGGGAGGCTGTCAGGGACACCAAGGAAACTGCCAGCAGAGTCAGGCAGAAAAAGTGGCTGGAATGGTGAGTCCTTCGACCACCATACCACCCTCTCAGAGATATGGCAACGGGTCAAGCGAGCCACCAGCCGCTCAGCCCCGAGATGCACGCACCATAACCCCCAGTCAGAGGCCAACAGACTGGCGCACGAGTTCCTGCGAGAACAAGTAGCAACAGCCAGCCAGCCGAACTGAGGGCAAGACAAGAACGCCTACAACCAGACATACTTGCTCATATCAGAGAAAGGGCAGCCGAACCCGATAACTCAGACATTATCTTTTCTCTGAGGGAACTAAGAAATGCCTATAAAACCAGTTGTAACACAGCCCTGGGCTCTGATGGGATCTCGTACCCCATCATTTCCCACCTAGGACTGGCAGGTGAGCTTGCATTCTTGCAACTCATCAACAAGTCCTGGGAACATCCACTCTACCCAGAGTTTGGAAAAGGGCTACCATAGTTCCCATCCCTAAACCAAAGGAACCAGGGAAGTACCACCCCATCTCTTCTCTCCTCAGCTGTCTGGCTCCGATGGAAAATGGGAACCCCACATGAACACCTCCACGGGTTCACCAGGGGCATGAGCACAGCGCACAGCATAGCCATGCTCCTGAGCACAATAAGCACGGGCACATCTGTGGTAGTATTCCTTGACCTGGAGAAGGCTTTTGAATTGGCAAGTCCTCTTGTCATTCAGGAGAGCTTGATCCAAAAAGGAATCAGAGGTAAGCTCTTGGCTTGGGTAGGTGACTCTTTAGGAATAGAACAGCTAGAGTCAAATTCCAAGGTCACCTATCACAGCACATGCCACTAGAGAATGGAATGCCACAGGGTGGGGTTCTCAGTCCAGCCCTTTTTAATACATTAATGTCCTGTATCCTCAACATAAACCTCCCAGTGGGGTGCAAGATCATCTCCTATGCAGACGATCTCGCTATCATCTCCATTGGACCACACTGCCTATAACAAAGCCCAGCGTTGTCTGGATCTCGTGTCTGAGGAGTGCTGTAGGACAGGACTAAAGATCTCTGCAGCCAAATCCAAAGCCATGGCTCTGAGACAGAGAGTTCAAGGCACAAATCTGAAAATCCAGGGAATGGACTTGGTGTGGGTTCAGGACTACCTCTACCTTGGGGTAAGGATAGACCGGAGCCTCTCCTTCCACAAGGAGGTCCAGTACCTGCTTGACCAAATCAAGACTGTCATGAGAGCAATGAGTGGGAAACGCAAAGGGGCCAGACACAGAGTACTAAGATCATTCTATGTACATGCTGTCAGGCCCATTGTAGACTATGCCTCCCTTGCTCTGATTGCCATGAATATAAAACATAAAGACCAACTGGAGACAGTCCAAAACGAAGCCGCCAGGGTCATTCTGGGTGCCCCAAGGTAGGCGAAGTTCCTCAACCTCCTAGTGGAGACAAACCTTCTCCCCTTGGCCTCACGAATCGATTTAATGGCAGCACAATTCTTATCAAAGGTCATCCAGCCTCCCAGGAATACAAACCTAAGACATTAAATAGTCAGATGCCTAGAACAAGATAACGAGCTGTTTGCAAACAATTCTTGGCTGTCTCACACAGCCAGGGTGTTAATACGCCATCAGCTCAAAGAACACCTTCTTGCCAAGGGCATGGACTCCCCTCACCCTGACTTTGTCGAAGCTCCGCCGTGGGCACAAACCTCGATAGAGTTCTGGGTCATGAGACAGGCAACCAAAAGAATGAATATCCCACGCCTAGCTTAAAGGCAGAAACCCAGAGGGTCATTGCAACCATCACTCCTCCGGGTAGTTGAACATACTACACGGATGGATCGGTCGATCCCTTGACCCACACTGCAGGCGCCGGCTTCGCAGCAAGGGATGCCACAATATCCATGAGGGTAACAGACAACGCCTCTTCGCTACAGGCAGAGGCAGTTGCTATCATGGGAGCACTGAGCCACGCGTCCGTGAGGGAAGGACACGTGGTCATACATAGACTCCAGAGGAGCCATCGTCTTCAGCAGCGCTCACCCAATGAGAATATCTACCTTCTGACTACTATCCTCACACTGGCACAGAGGATTCTTGCACAGGGTAGAAGAATTATCATAAACTGGGTTCCCAGCCACATAGGGATCAGAGGGAATGAGCTTGCTGACAGACTAGCCGAAGTTGGCAAGGGTATGCCCCCTAATCCCATGATTATGTAACCAAGCCGAAAATTACTCAGGAAGAAGTGTACGCAGACAGCAACCTCCTTCCTCCTGCAGCTTCACAGAGAGGAAACGAGATCCTCCCCCTCAGCCATTTGGTAATCAGATGCCACCGGCTATGAACCACTGGCACTTTCTGAAATAAACAACAGAGGTACCGAAGTCAATGCGCCTAGGTTACTACTGTTCATGGCAGATCATGCAAACAATTGACCGTGAGGAGAGGTGTTGTATGCATTGCGGCGAGCCGAACGCCACACTCGTACATTACTTAGAGAATTGTGAGCACACGTGCTGGTAAAGAGATTATGCGATATGCTTACACCACGGCTACAGGAGCGCCTGCTGGCAATCCCACCACCACGGTAAGCACCGAGCGTCAGAGAAACCAATGAAACAGCCATAAAAAGCTGACACAGGCCGGGCCATATGTGAAAGGCCCGGCGAAGCCAGAACTTCGCAAATCTCAATACTACTATCATGCTTATGCCATGACATATTAAGTGTCCGCCCC
Organism: Penaeus monodon; assembly: GCF_015228065.2. Lineage (NCBI taxonomy): Eukaryota > Metazoa > Arthropoda > Malacostraca > Decapoda > Penaeidae > Penaeus > Penaeus monodon. Next base: position 28,572,830 of record NC_051425.1, on the reverse strand, counting down.
GGGTTTTTTGTCAATGTGTCCCCGGGGG
>NC_051425.1:28564906-28572702 GCF_015228065.2 Penaeus monodon | reverse complement strand
GCATGTCCTAAGCCACGTTGGCACGAACGACCGCGAGCACAAAAACAAACGAGCAAGACGAGGGGCGTTTCGTCACCGTCACTTTGTAAGAGGCTGAGTGCATCAATATGACTTTAACTGGTTGGATAGTGACAGTAGTTAAACGGCTCGACTCTTTATTGGTGAAAGAACAAGAGAACACTATGCGCATGTCTAGAAGCAGTGCTGAGTGTGGTAGCGAGCCCCGGCCAGAGGAGGGCCGGAGGCGGATGGTGTAGACGATAGGGTGACAACGTGCGAACCAAAGGTCAACCGGGTCAGATATAATCGTCATGTAGGCTCCCGTTGAGGCAATGGTTCGAATTGACATAAAACCCACGTGGCGGACACTTAATATGTCATGCGCATAAGCATGATAGTAGTATTGAGATTTGCGAAGTTCTGGCTTCGCCCGGGCCTTTCACATATGGCCCGGCCTGTGTCAGCTTTTTATGGCTGTTTCATTTGGTTCTCTGACGCTCGGTGCTTACCGTGGTGGTGGGATTGCCAGCAGGCGCTCCTGTAGCCGTGGTGTAAGCATATCGCATAATCTCTTTACCAGCACGTGTGCTCACAATTCTCTAAGTAATGTACGAGTGTGGCGTTCGGCTCGCCGCAATGCATACAACACCTCTCCTCACGGTCAATTGTTTGCATGATCTGCCATGAACAGTAGTAACCTAGGCGCATTGACTTCGGTACCTCTGTTGTTTATTTCAGAAAGTGCCAGTGGTTCATAGCCGGTGGCATCTGATTACCAAATGGCTGAGGGGGAGGATCTCGTTTCCTCTCTGTGAAGCTGCAGGAGGAAGGAGGTTGCTGTCTGCGTACACTTCTTCCTGAGTAATTTTCGGCTTGGTTACATAATCATGGGATTAGGGGGCATACCCTTGCCAACTTCGGCTAGTCTGTCAGCAAGCTCATTCCCTCTGATCCCTATGTGGCTGGGAACCCAGTTTATGATAATTCTTCTACCCTGTGCAAGAATCCTCTGTGCCAGTGTGAGGATAGTAGTCAGAAGGTAGATATTCTCATTGGGTGAGCGCTGCTGAAGACGATGGCTCCTCTGGAGTCTATGTATGACCACGTGTCCTTCCCTCACGGACGCGTGGCTCAGTGCTCCCATGATAGCAACTGCCTCTGCCTGTAGCGAAGAGGCGTTGTCTGTTACCCTCATGGATATTGTGGCATCCCTTGCTGCGAAGCCGGCGCCTGCAGTGTGGGTCAAGGGATCGACCGATCCATCCGTGTAGTATGTTCAACTACCCGGAGGAGTGATGGTTGCAATGACCCTCTGGGTTTCTGCCTTTAAGCTAGGCGTGGGATATTCATTCTTTTTGGTTGCCTGTCTCATGACCCAGAACTCTATCGAGGTTTGTGCCCACGGCGGAGCTTCGACAAAGTCAGGGTGAGGGGAGTCCATGCCCTTGGCAAGAAGGTGTTCTTTGAGCTGATGGCGTATTAACACCCTGGCTGTGTGAGACAGCCAAGAATTGTTTGCAAACAGCTCGTTATCTTGTTCTAGGCATCTGACTATTTAATGTCTTAGGTTTGTATTCCTGGGAGGCTGGATGACCTTTGATAAGAATTGTGCTGCCATTAAATCGATTCGTGAGGCCAAGGGGAGAAGGTTTGTCTCCACTAGGAGGTTGAGGAACTTCGCCTACCTTGGGGCACCCAGAATGACCCTGGCGGCTTCGTTTTGGACTGTCTCCAGTTGGTCTTTATGTTTTATATTCATGGCAATCAGAGCAAGGGAGGCATAGTCTACAATGGGCCTGACAGCATGTACATAGAATGATCTTAGTACTCTGTGTCTGGCCCCTTTGCGTTTCCCACTCATTGCTCTCATGACAGACAGTCTTGATTTGGTCAAGCAGGTACTGGACCTCCTTGTGGAAGGAGAGGCTCCGGTCTATCCTTACCCCAAGGTAGAGGTAGTCCTGAACCCACACCAAGTCCATTCCCTGGATTTTCAGATTTGTGCCTTGAACTCTCTGTCTCAGAGCCATGGCTTTGGATTTGGCTGCAGAGATCTTTAGTCCTGTCCTACAGCACTCCTCAGACACGAGATCCAGACAACGCTGGGCTTTGTTATAGGCAGTGTGGTCCAATGGAGATGATAGCGAGATCGTCTGCATAGGAGATGATCTTGCACCCCACTGGGAGGTTTATGTTGAGGATACAGGACATTAATGTATTAAAAAGGGCTGGACTGAGAAGCCCACCCTGTGGCATTCCATTCTCTAGTGGCATGTGCTGTGATAGGTGACCTTGGAATTTGACTCTAGCTGTTCTATTCCTAAAGAGTCACCTACCCAAGCCAAGAGCTTACCTCTGATTCCTTTTTGGATCAAGCTCTCCTGAATGACAAGAGGACTTGCCAATTCAAAAGCCTTCTCCAGGTCAAGGAATACTACCACAGATGTGCCCGTGCTTATTGTGCTCAGGAGCATGGCTATGCTGTGCGCTGTGCTCATGCCCCTGGTGAACCCGTGTGCTCATGCCCCTGGTGAACCCGTGGAGGTGTTCATGTGGGGTTCCCATTTTCCATCGGAGCCAGACAGCTGAGGAGAGAGATGGGGTGGTACTTCCCTGGTTCCTTTGGTTTAGGGATGGGAACTATGGTAGCCCTTTTCCAACTCTGGGGTAGAGTGGATGTTTCCCAGGACTTGTTGATGAGTTGCAAGAATGCAAGCTCACCTGCCAGTCCTAGGTGGGAAATGATGGGGTACGAGATCCCATCAGAGCCCAGGGCTGTGTTACAACTGGCTTTATAGGCATTTCTTAGTTCCCTCAGAGAAAAGATAATGTCTGAGTTATCGGGTTCGGCTGCCCTTTCTCTGATATGAGCAAGTATGTCTGGTTGTAGGCGTTCTTGTCTTGCCCTCAGTTCGGCTGGCTGGCTGTTGCTACTTGTTCTCGCAGGAACTCGTGCGCCAGTCTGTTGGCCTCTGACTGGGGGTTATGGTGCGTGCATCTCGGGGCTGAGCGGCTGGTGGCTCGCTTGACCCGTTGCCATATCTCTGAGAGGGTGGTATGGTGGTCGAAGGACTCACCATTCCAGCCACTTTTTCTGCCTGACTCTGCTGGCAGTTTCCTTGGTGTCCCTGACAGCCTCCCTTAGGAGGGCTAGGTTTTCGGGGGTTCTTTGCCTTCGGAAATGTTTTTGGCACATATTTACCCTGTGGTTGACCTCCCTAATCTCGTCGTTGAAGTACTTGGCGTCTTTGTGACTCCTGGACCCAGGCCGAGTTTTGGGTATGGTCACTGAAGCTGCCTCATTAATGGCATTTATAAGTCTGGCTTCTAGCACTTCCACATTTTCGCTCGGTGTGGGTTCATTGCTGTGAGGGTAGTTATAGTGCCGTAATGGTCACTAGTGACGGTCTCATCGACACGCCAGCCAATCCTCTCCACCAGAGTCACAGTGGCCAGGGTGAGGTCTAGAACCCCTCCTCTGACATGCGTTGGCTCTTGGGTATTGAGGAGATTATCTCAGGGAATGTCTCAAGCACGGTCGCTATGTGATAGCCAGCCGCATCCGGGTCCCAGCAGGGAGCCAGGATGGGGTGGTGTGCGCTGAAGTCTCCCCTTATGATCACTCGATCATGTGCTGCAAAGGCACAGGCATGGCTGATGTCTAAGGCCGGCTGTACACATTGTACAATTTCAGGGCCCCCCCAGCCAGGTGAAGCGAACAGGTTCCACTGTTGATGTCTCCTGGAGCATAACAATGTCAGTGCTCCTTGATCGCACTATTGCGTGGAGGATGGCACTCCTTATGGAGAAGCCATAGATGTTCCACTGCAGAATGCTTAGATTACGTGCCATGATGTTACTTGGTGATAGTCACATCAGAGACATCATCGTATTCGGATTGACTGGTTTCGGAGTCTGACAACTCCATTGCGAAGTCCTCGCTGCTTGAGGGATCTTCTTCGGCTGTCAGGCTATCCTGGGGTCCACCGGGGAGCCTTTGGTAGCTCTGACTTTGTGTATCTGGGTTTTTCTCTGTTCAGGCTGTTTCTGTGCATTTTTCTTTGCTGGCCCAGCTGTTTCAGCTGGTGCTCCCGATTCGGTCAGGGGGGTCGTCTGAGGGGTACTCAGAGACCTTTCTGGCCTGGGTGCTGGCCTGGAGGGGCCAGCACGAGAGTCCATCTATTGGACAGACATATTTTTAGATGGTTTTTCTGTCTTGTCCATCATCTTGGCAGCAGGCGTGACAGTGTCATCCTGTGCTCGGGGTTTTCTTTTGCCACCTGGAGGCACGTATGGCTTCAGGGTGGCTGCCGTGGTCTGGGCCTTGCACGGATCGTCAACGTTAGCATCTGTCTGTGGGTTGGGGTTTTGTTTTATTTTCCATGTATTTGGACAGTGCATCATCCACTCACACCCCCACCCACCACGGAGTCCAACAAAGGGAAGCTGAGTGTTAGAGCCAGTGTCTAACAGCAACAGGGGTGATGAGTGGATATACGCAGCCAATTAGCCGTTGCAGCGACACTCACGGACCAGTGTGCGTACCAACGGCAGCATGACTGCTTGACCCTAGCCTCCCGAGGGAGACCAGCCGATTGACCTGACCGGGCCTGGATCAGGCCGCCTGTCTTGCTGGAATAGAGGAACAAAGAGGCGTGTTGCTAGCCGCAGGGTGTACCCCTTCACGCCATCGCTTAACCTCCAGGACTCCTGTCTCCGCAGCACACAAGGCTGCCACGCACGGCAAACACGTGGGTAGGTGTGAACCCCTGGGGAGAGACCAGAGGGGATGCCCTTCCACCTACAGGACATCATTGTTTGGAACCCTTTTGCTCATCCCTCTGAAGCAGCCATCCAAAGGTTAATTCACCTCAGTGAGGGAAAGGAGCTCTTGCACTTTTTCCAGGCGATTCCTTTATCCCTCTGAGACAATCACCCAAAGGTTGTTTCAACTCAATGAGGGAGTGGAGGTCCTATACCTTTTCAAAGTGAATCCCTTTTTCTCTGAGACAGCAACCCAAAGGCTGTTTCACCTCCTGCACCTGTTCCAGTAAGTTCCTTCATCTCTCTGAAACAGCCACTCAAAGGCTATTTCACCACAATGAGGGAGAGAAGCTAACTTTTTCAGGCGCTTCCTATGGTGGGACGGGAAGTTAGTGTTCTGTCTAGCAGCAGCTATTTAGACAGAACCAGGCTGAGGGCCTGACAAAGTGAGGGGCTCCTACCTGCCTATCGTTCCTATGCGAAACAGCGAGAGTGGCAGTCATCAGATGGTCTGTCAGACCAGTCCCTAGCAAATAGAATGACAATTCTATGCACACCGTAAGGCAGGCCCTCTAAGGCCCCCCAGACACACCCTCCCCTGCGGGAGGTAAAGGTCTGCCCACGTCCGAGCACGCGCCCGAAGATGGGGTCCAGTTCACCAGAAGGTGCGCACAGAGTTATCCTAATGCCGAAAATTCGTATAGGAAAGAATAGGCTAGAGGGCTACATGCAAGCAAGTAGCATCGCGGCAGCAAACAAGGGTGGATGTGGCACCGTCCGATAACGCGGAAAAGCCGAGGCCGAAATTGTATTGGACCGGGTTGCGGTACATCTCTTTAATCCGCCCATGCAAAACCCTCACGACCGAGAGGTCATGGTAGCTCTCTTGGCATTATCTGGCTTGGCGCCACCCGCTGCGCCCCGTCGAGCGCCTTTGCCGGTACGGTCCTCTCCTTCGCTCTGAATCGTCCAAGTAAGGGAGAGAAGAGAGGAGTGTACTTCCAGGTCTGCTGCTCAATGTCCTCTGATAAACATGATTTATGTAAGCCAACAGATCAAGATCATGTCTGCAGACATGATCTTGACCTATTGGTTATCACATTTCATGCTCATGTGCATGCCATACACTTCCAAAAAAGGAAAAGTTGAAAATATATCAAATGCAAAAGCATATGAAACCAACAGAACGCATCAGTTTATTCTAGTTTCACAGTAACAATTAGAGAGCGAAGACTTAAACCCCAGAATTATTCATAAATTCAGAGGGTTTCTTAACAATGTAAAGTATTTCTGAACAAAAGTTAGTACAAAAAACGACCAGCTTCTTTGACGCCGTCACACAGTCGGCAAGACCAGAGGTCAAATTATGCTATACAATCAAAATTTAACAAAGCGCACTCCCTCCTTTGTCACTTTGAAGAAATTGAAATGATTAGAGAGAGAAATATCGACATCCTTTGCATTAGTGAAATGGGCTTCATCAAGAAGTGCCAAGTAATTCATTAATATTAAAAATTTGCATGTTTATAGAAGTGCAGGACGAAGTGGAGGAATATGCATATACGTAAGATACACCTTAAATCTGTAGAGCTGTAAATAATACAGCTGTAGAGGACATCTGGGTAACTGTACAAAGCAGTTTGTCTCTTCAATTTGTAAAAATATTAGTTCGTGATAAAATGCCATCTAAGAAACCTTGTCGGCATCCCACAAGACTCCATATTAGGCCTGATCTTACTCATCGTATTCATTAACGACCTGTCAACCATTGCAGACAACTGTCTCCTTGTTCAATATGCCGATGACTCAATTTCTTCACGCTGCCCAATCAACTACAAGAAATATTCAACTGATTCTGACAGAAGCAAAATTAGGAGTACATGTACACAGATACATGACTTTCGAGACACACATGAACATTTACAAAAAATAAATAAATAAATAAAATAATGGTCATTTGATATACCTAAATCACTCAGACGAGAATTGTTGTTGTATAAACCCCTTGCACTCAGCATTATGAACAACTGCTCCAACATATGGGGCTCAGCAAACAAAAATCAAATACAAAAAGCACAAAAACTAACATTGCCGCAAGAGTAATAATAGGCAATATAAATAAACATGGCCACATAACCCACCATCCCTCCCAATCCCTTGTTTATTCTTAACGTGGGAGCTTAGGAGGCGGAGACTGAGGCCCAATGTCGGGGATCACCCTTGCCTTGGACCTCAGACTTCGCATCAACTAATTTTGCAAGGTCTTCCTTCCTCTCCTTCCCTTTACCTTCTTCTGTCCACTTATCCAAATCGTTAACTCATATTCATCCTTTTCGCCACAATACTTTACCATATTGCTGTGTAACCTTTGATGTCTGGTACAATGGCAGTTGTGACCACTGGTCATGCTAGAAATCCACAAACATTGCCTTACTGAACCATTCTGGAAATCCACAAACATTGCCTTACTGAACCATTCTGGAAATCCACAAACATTGCCTTACTAAACCAAAATAAGCGATAGGGTGGAGCTTGGGGCAAAACCCCCAAGCCCCACCCTATCGCTATATTTTGTTTACACCGCCTTAAATGTTTTTTCATTAAGTAAATAAATAAATAACCCCCATTTAAATGGTTAAAAGTTAAAAAAAAAAGCCATATGACACATGTATACTCATTTATAAAACCATACAGGGTAAAGCCTCTACAAACAATTGGTAACAATAACATTTAAACCAGACAAATTAACGACCTGCACCTCAATAGATCATAGACGGAAACAGAGTCTAGACAAATGCAAATCTGGTCATGAGATCTGAAACAACCTATACATCATATTAAAAACGTCTCCAAGTGATTATTTTCAAACGAAATTAAGGAACATATTCTAAATTGTCAATGGCATCAGGCATTTAAATGCCAAGCCAAACATAAGCCTTATTTCTATGAAGTATCATCTTATTTTATTACAATCAGTGCATTTGATGTGTTCTGCTTATTACATCGCAAATTACAAAGAAAGAACATTTAAA
>NC_051425.1:28562217-28564806 GCF_015228065.2 Penaeus monodon | reverse complement strand
TATGTCTGATATCCTTGTTACAAAAGCATAACGTATGCATGTATATTAAAAATAACTTCTATGGATTTGCGTAGCAACTAACATTTTCATAAATGCTATGTATGAATTGCATTTGAAGTTAGAAAAGCCAATTACTACTTCAAAATGACAGCATAAAGGCACTAAAATTATTACAAATACAACAAACTTGGACATTTCAACAGGCTCTTCTGAACATATACCTTTATTCATTTGTTTCTTAGCTTAATTTCAGTCATAAGTGCAAACTGTACTTTTGTTTAATTTGTCAGACAGATTAATCTTACAGTACAATACAGTTCCAGCACCAATAAATAAACATTAGTCACAAGTTAGATTAAAGTGTTAGTTTTGAGAAAGGGTAAGCAACATGGTAAATAAATCCAGTTAATATTCTTTCTTAGTGAAACAAAGGGAAAAAAGTATGCCTAATATCTCATTTCAAGACAAGAAAATCTTATTACTCACAACATTGAGGAATCCAATTTGAAATAAATTTTATCATGGATACATCAATGTACACCAATTATTGTTTCAGACACATGAAAAAAATTGAATTCCCTCATCACATAATATATATGATATGGAAGGAAATTCATTTTCACTGATGTCCACTTTTCTCAGACAAGAGACATTTGTTCATAAAGCTTAAATGCAAGTAACTAACTAAAACATTTTGTGTTTTGGACAGTAATCTTCACCACAAAAGGAAGACTATTTTTGGCACAGTCAAAATGAACTATTCTCAAATGTGTAATGGAAATAATCTTATGTGCACAGCTGCAAGTCATGTGCAGTTTATGCAACATATGCAATAAAACAAATTTATTGCTAGTTTTAATAAATCAGATTTTTTTTTTAATGATATGTTGAAATGCATATATCTTTTTCACTGTCAGCTCATCATCTGACAGTTCTTATCATGTCTATAATAATATATTTAGCTCAACTTAATAGATATTCACTTTTATAAATATTAGGCTTCAAATAATGGCAATAGTTAATCAAGAAAACATTAGAAATACAATTAGAATTTGGCTCATCACAACAATTTCAGAAAACTTCTAATTAAATCATAAAAGACATAATTAGACCTGAAGAGGCATGAATATGCTGATCTTTTATACTCAAAAAAGTACTAGATGCTTTGCTGTGAGTTACACAATCTAGTTTGAATATTAATATTGGTACCAGGGTTGTTTGCGAACCCATCTTAACCTGATGCCAGCATCAGTGCGAATCTTGATGGATGCAGCTTCAGCAGCACGAACAGTCTCCTTGACAGACTGCATCAAGTTTTGGGCATTTCCAACCAACATCTCTGTTGCCTCCTGATCCTCCTCAGAGCCTGATGAGAATATGTACAGCATCAAGAAAAATGCACATAATGCACATGTGTATAAAATATATTAGCAAAGCTAAATGGCAAACAGGGAGTCAAATATATATACAAAATAAGAGAAAAAAGGAAAGGAAGGGAAAAGGGAGAGGGGGAAGGGAAGGGGTGGGGGGGGGGAGAGAGGGGAAAGGGGGGCAGGAAAGGGGAGAGGAGGGGAGGGGAGGAGGAGGAAAAGGGAGGAGGGGGGAAAGGAGGAGGGGAGAGAGAAGGGGGAAAAAAAAAAAAAGGGAAGGAAGAAGAGGAGGAGGGGGGGAAGGGGGAAAGGAGAAGGAGGAAGGGGAAAATAAATTCAGGATACATTGAGATGAAATAAAAAAACAATTAAGAAAAAAGATATAAAAGGAAAAAAAAAGGAGAGTAGGAATTAGTAAAATCTATGTAGGAAAATAAGTTTAATTAATAATTAAATAAATATTTCATATCAACAAAATAATATAGAATTGTTAAAAATTTTAGTATTGAAAAAAAAACAAAAAATAAAAATAAAATAAATATATTTTTATTTATTTCATAAAATATACTAATTTTTATATATTTATATTTTATATAAGAATTTATATATAATATTATCAAATATAATCAAGTAATATATATATTATATATAAATGTATATAATATGAAAAGATTATATTATATAGATGATTATAGAAGTCATAGAAGGGAGTAATAAAGATATAAGAATAGAAAAGGAAAATATAATATATTAAATAAAAATTGAAATGTAAAAATATATTATAAAAAAAACAAATAAAGTGATAATAGATATAAAATATATATAATATAAAAATAAATAGTATAAAAAACAACATATAATATATATAAATATTAAAATTTATATATATATATAATAAAATAAATATATTATATAAAATATTATAATTAATATATAAAAAACAATTTATATATGATATATTTTATGTTTGTTATATATATATATATATTATATATATATATATATATATAATATATATATATAGTATATATATATATAACAAATATATATTATATATAAATAATAGATATAATAATATATATATATAATAGAATATTAAATTTTAAAATAATATATATTACAATAAGACAATAATATATATACAATATATAATAAATGCTAGAGTAATAATATATATACATATATATACAAAATATACAATATAAAGAAAATATATATA